>NC_056744.1:1132229050-1132488530 GCF_019279795.1 Protopterus annectens | reverse complement strand
ACCTGTAATGCCATTACTGTTAAAAAAATAAAAACCTAGAAGAAAATACAAAACGTGTACCGCTTCTGACATGATAACATTCATAATAATTTATACTATACAGTAATTGTGGGATTTACACTTTCCTCATCAGAGTATTTTGCACTAGGTAATGTGAAATTTCTGGATCATTTTGAATAATTTCACTAGAAGTTCTTATTCTTCTACACAGACAGTGAGGTCCTACCTGAAGCAGTGAGTGATGATCATACTTCAACGACACAGACAATGAGAAAAGCCAAAGGAAAGCAAATGTAACAATTCAGGAGTGCAACAGGCTGTAGGTGCCGTACGGACTCAAAAGTACAACATAAATGTTTCTCAAGTATATCTGTTTAAAGCTTCTAATGTGCCCAGAACAATAGGGTAAGTGCCCTGATACCCTTTCCAAATTTCCCCTAGCAGTACAAATGCTACCTCAAGTCTTCCATGAAGAGAGGCCAATAGCTTAGTGGGTCTTAACCGGTTAATAAAGGATAAATAAAAATAATATTGAAAAAATATAAGAAAGGAAGACATAGTTAAAAACAATTATCATCAGTAGTGGTGATTTCTGTGACTTGTTTGCTGCTTGTAGTTGTGACTGAAACTGCTTTGCCTAGCACCCTATTTTGAAATGAGCAATACTACCTTTAAAAGCAATAAAGTAATGCCTGTGATGAAACTGCAAACTTAAATATTTAATTCCTAAGCAGTCACCGAACACCTCCCTTTTTACCAAAAGAGGTCACTGTAGTGTATACAGTATTTTATTTTTCCCCCACTTACAGCATGTTTTTGCTTCCTGTTTTGGTTTCAGTTTCTAAATCCAATAATGTGTGCATCATACATCATTTATATATATATATATATATATATATATATATATGTGTGTGTGTGTGTGTGTGTGTGTGTGTGTGTTTGTGTATACATGTACGTATCGTCCTCAAACCCTTCCTTCCCGCTTTGTACATGAATTTGGGATGTCAGACCAACTGTGCGAACATTGGCTTTGATGTGACACCCCTACCTCATACCACAAAATGGGAGGGGGTTGATGCCTACATATAGAAATATACATGTATAGATATACTGATACAGATATACACACACACACATGTAGATGAGATTTTGTGTGTATACGTATTACCTATCTTAGTCTACATATAAATACACGTTTAAAGACACACAAATGTCACATCAAACAAATATATATTACGAGTATACGTGTGTATATTCGTAGGAATACACGCTGAATATATATATATATATATATATATATATATATATATAAACCATATCTCACACCCTGTAAGTGCAAGAAATCTGGACAAAGCCAAAAATTATGGAGAGTCGAGTGCCCAAAATCAGAGGCAGGTTTTAAATATTGGTTTTATAAAATCAGAAATGTGTTAGAATAGCAGGTTTTGCGATAGCATGCATTTTCTGAAGGAGATCAGGTATGAAACTCAAATAAATGTCATTATTTAGAGGAATCAACTTTCATTGTGTTGCCCGAAAACCGTAAGTTTTTGGAGGATCAGACGAAAAATCTGGACATTTGAAATCTCAGAAATGAATGAAAGTATTTTTTTTTTATGTTTGGCGTGCGGGACGTAGGCTAAACGGAAACGTCAATATGTTGACAGCAACCAATAAAGTCTAATAATAAAGATCTCAGGTGGGTATTCAGTAATGTTTAATTTTTAAAATATTTAGCCTTTAAAAAGAAGAAAACACAAATAAACTGCTAGATGATAGCATGAAGGAATTATTACTTTGCTTGGTTATATTACAGTAATAGTTCAAGTAAAAGTTGTGTGCACGAAAACAGTTATAGTTTAGATCAAAGGCGCTTTACTCTGCCCACCCCCTTTTTTTGGAATGCGCAGTTTGGTAGTGGTGGTGGTTTAAAGGAGTCCAGTGTCCACGCCCCTCTCCCCGCCCCCAAGCCTTGACAAAACAATTACATATCTTACGTCACCTAAAAGGTTACACACCGTAGTGGAAGTAAAAGACGTTGTTGTGTTTACTTTTATTTTTTGAGAAATCGCATTCTTCTTTGCTTTAACGAACAGTGTACGGAATCAGTTGTAATTACAGCATTTATAGGTTTATGCAAAATGTTTGTAAACATTCACTTGTTGCCTGAAAACGTTTGGTGTGCTATAGCTCATATGATGAAAAAACAAAAGATATTACATGTTTATAAGTATGTTTTCCAGTTTAAAAAACACAGCAAGACCACAAATATAGACCACGCTGTAAAATAATCCGATATGAAACTAGGTGTGCCTGCAAGACCCAGGTTCACTTCCTGGAATTTCTAACAACAAATACTCTTAATAGCCGACAGTTATATACTTTCATCATTGCTTTAATTCACACCGGTAATTGCACGTGTTAAACTTATCAGAGTTTAACCGCCCACTCAAAAATAAGAAAGCTGTAATATCTGGTCAGATTACACGTATTGTCTTGTGCAGTTACCGTATTTCTTTAATCTACTGTAATATGCAATCATGAAAATAGTACCTCCGTGTATGCAAACAAAATCCGTGCAATAGCTCAAAGTGGAACGAATCAATGTTATATGCTGCATGCATGCATGCATGATGCAGAACACCAAGCTGCTTATGCCACCTCACTATGCAGCAGCCCCATGCACAATGACTGCCCTCAGCGCGTGCAGCCCTACAACTGCCTGCGCGCCGCGGCGGGATTGTGGGATTCAGTAGAGACTCTCAGCCAGGGGATAGAAACATGGCGGCTACCAAGCTCGTTGCAAAGAAATTGCGGAAGTGAGGTAAGTGCAATTCAGCAGGTTAGAAAAAAACATTTCTGTATATTTCACAGTTTCTCTACTGTTGTCGTCTTTCTGATTACATACATGCAGTCTCATGAGTTTTCTGTAGTCGGTCGTGAATTGTTAGTTCTTGTGTTGAAATTGTGTCAGATGCAGCGGTAGGGCGCTAAGAATCGCCTTCTCCAGTTCAGCAGCCTTGTTTCTTTTTTTTCTCCTGCCATACCGCGATCAGGCCATTTGGCCACGGGGAAGAAGGCGGGCAGGGTTTATAAGCAGTATTTGGGATAAAACTGTGTTTTATTGGTCTGGAGCCGCAGCTGTTTACATTGGGAAGTTTTAGGTTAACGGTTTAAAAATTTTTAGTAGTCCCACAAAACGTTTTTTTCGAACTGGAATACGAGCAGGCATAATGCTGTTTCTGTTCAGTATGCTGCATACATAAGCAGACGCAGGGTGCGACCAAGCTAATGCGGGATTGTGTGGTTGTTTATTTAAAACGAATGTATTTCAGTGCGTTGCTTAATAGTATTATTTATGCACGTGCACAGTAGTTATAAACGTTTTGCTTTTGCAAGCGGGGTCGCTTGGTAAACGCTTTAGGACAAGAGGTGCTGTTTCTTTTTCAGTCCTTGCTGTCAGCTCTTCAAGATTTTTCTTTCTGTGTTTGGAAATGGCCCTGCTGAATCAGTTCTCTTATACTGGCATGAGGCGTGCACTCTACTTAACACGCTTCATCATGTGTAGATGAGAATAGTGTTTTTAAAGTTTATACAGGTTTAAGCGTTTAATTGCTATCCGTGCACAGGCGAAAAAATGTTATGTTCACCATTAATTTATAACATACAAGTAAACTTGCTACTACTTCGTGTACAGATTCATTTTTATTGGTTCCTTAGGGCTGTGTTAATGCTGTCTGCAGGAGAGCACATGTTCTTGAAGTTCAGTTGCATTGTGCCACCACATGTACTGGAACAGGAAGTATTTTGGTTTTGTTTAAGGTATTTTATACGTCTTAGACTCATGAGGTTCATTTCCAAGTGTGGTTTTATGCTGAGCAGCACGTACTAGTCTATTGTATTACTGTAACGTTTTCATTTATTGCCTCCTGTAGAATCATTTTCAAGTTTGCAGGGATTCTCTTCCCTTTTACCTCTTTAGTTTTTCTAACAACACGGTTGAAACTTTGCAACAGAAGACACCTGAACTGTGGTTTTCTAGGTCATTGCGTTGGAACCATGTACTGATAAGCACTTTTTTCGTTATTGTGGATACAGTACCACTTTTCAGAACGTCTCGTTTTTCCAAGGTACATAGATCTGCCATGGAAGTCTGGAGTGTTGTATGGTCTTTAGGTTAGGTTAAGCGCAGTTGTGTTTCTGGCATAACACCTAACATGGGTTTGATTTCCAAAGTATTTACTTTTATTGTGAGACTGAGGATCTGCTTAACATTTCAGTGCTTCGGGAGAGGAGTTAAAATGACTTCATGAATGTAGAGAATCATTTTTGTGGAGAAAAATGTTTCTGCGAAGTGCTCAGCATGTCATAGCTGGGTTTTTTTCACCGTGGAATTAACTTTTTTGTGCTCTGTATTTTTATGAGGTTGTTCAGTCTCATAAAATAGACTTCAGAAGTAGTGGTACTGCCATGTGCTTTCAGTCTGTGAATCCGTTATGGCAACGTATGCAGTTCTGTGTGGTGGTAAATGTATATTGTCCTTAATCCTGAAAGATTTGCATGCTTTCATCCAGGTGGCTGATAATTTCGATGCTTCCCTTCAAAGGATCTGCTTTACTGGCAAGAACTAGTGGACATTTGGATGCACTGAATGGGGATGCTTCGAAGAAAATGCAGAGCTTGGTACAGGATTAGTTATCAGTTTGTGTGTAACCCAAATAGATGTCTGAGTTTATTTTTTCCAATACAAGGAGAATCAGTAACTGAACATAAATGCCATTGAGCAACATGTGTATGGCAGTTAGTGAGTCAGAGGCTTGCTTCATTATTTGACGATTGGATCAACCCACTGTCAAGGTAATCGTAGTACGCCTGTTTTCAGCCGTAGAGAGTAGTATAGAAGTATATGCAAGACATTCCGCAGAGAACCGTACACTAGTTTGTAGCATGTAGTACAGGAGCACCATTGCTTTAGAAAATCTCAGGTTAAGAGTATAATGAAAATTGATAACAAACTAGTCCTATAATAGTGTGATATGTATATATAAAAAGGGAGAGGGAGGAATGCATTTTTTTCCGTTTTCATTTAGGGAATTCAAATTTAGAATGCATATATGTGCAGAGGTCCTGGAAGGCTGGTATCGGAGCATGATCAGGAGGTAATTGAGAATAATTCTTACGTACTGGGGAATATGTTCTTGGGATGAAGTTTACTTAACAGTAACCCATCAAAATGTGACTCTGGATTGTAGGGGCTGTTTCTGCTTTACATTGGAATTGGTACCCCTGTTTGAGGTGGATTTGAATTCTCATAAATTCCATCAGTCAATTTTTCATTCAGAAATCATTGTTACGTATGTACAGTAGGTTATACCTTTTAACATTTGCAGCAGCTTTATTCTGAAAAGTCATACCAAGTGTGATTAATAGGGCCTTTGGAATGAAAAATTGACCAATGGAATTTGAAACTCCATAAAATAAGTAATATGCGTCTGTGGAACTGTACGCTAATTAAGTGTGATACTATTAATCTTTATCTTAAATGGGGCATCTAAGTAGCATCTCTTGTTGAACGTCTTTAAGAGTTCTTTTAATAATGTGACATTGGATGCTTTCATCTTTTAAAAGACGGGATTGCTAAGAGCAAATAAATGTACTAGATATGAACAGTGGATTTGGATGTCTAAAGTGGTAGATTTGAGAGTGTAGCACAACTGGAAGATATTGTTTACCGATTGTAAGATAACAAGCAGTAAAAGTGTTTAGTTCCGCTTGTTTGTTTGATATGCAGGCCAGGTATATTTTTATCAAACAGACAAGTTGTGGACAATAATTAATAGAGGGGAAGATGGCGAGAGTTACATGGGATTTATTGATCCTTCTGATAGAGCAAGGTGGTTTAGAATTATCTGATTTGAAGGGATATTTTAGAGCTGCATAGTTGAGGCTTTTTATATAATTTGTATAAAACACAAGCAGAAGGTTATATTTCCAAGTGGAAAGGAATGATGTTGGAGTGGGGGTCAAAGTGTGTGTTATTTTGGATGTGGATCCTTAAAGGGAATAATCATATAGAATATTCTATAAAATATGTATTACATGATAGTGCAACTGTAGAGAATATTGTAGGATATTATACTCCTAACGTAGTGGAAAATTATTTAAGAACTAATCCAACATGAGAAAGGAGATCTTGCAAATAGGGGTAAAGAATTGAGTACAACTATAGGTTGTGTAATAAGATTTATAAATTCTAGGAAATCCAGAAATGATGAAGTCATTGCTTGTTAGTTACATTAGACCCAAACTTGAGTATGGAGTTAAGAGTATGGAAACCTTATCAGAAAACGAGCTTTAGTAAACTGGAAAGATTACAGTGGAAATATGCTAAGGGCATCCATGGATGTGACCATTTAAGGTATTACGAAAGACTAAAATTTTGTCTGAACTTGCACAGTCCCTCATATATATAGGAGGCCTTTAGAGACAACATTGTCTTGGAATGTATGAGGTTATCAAAAAGTAGTAGCGAAGCATTAGAGAACCTGTGTGGAAGATTCTATAGGAATGAGAAGTGTACTAATTGGCTCTCTGAGAGCAGCTGATGCATGGAGTAGTCTACCAAATTAAATTAATGCAAGCACTAGTTTAGATATTGGTATATTACAAGGTTAGAAGGGCATTCATGCCCATCTTTGAAACATTTGCATTGTTATAAAAAATAGCCGAGAGGGAAGCTGGAATTACTGGAGAAAACTGACAAAGGAACCAAGGTACTGGGAGCAAATAAGTAGAAAAGAAAAGGTAAGAGTGGGATGAGTCTATGTCTGAGTATAGGCAAAGAAAAAGTGATAGGAGAATCTTAAGTGAGAGACACGTTCTAGTAAAGTTTTTAGTTGAATCTAGAACATAAGGTGTTAAAAAGGGGTAGTAAGTGGGATACATAAAATATTGCATGATATACAAGAATAGATTTTAGATATTTTGGGAACGGAAACTGGAAAAACAAAGTCCAAAAGGTATTTAGTATTTTTGCTTGGAAGTGTTTGGATAGGTATGTTTACACCCCCAACAAACTTCAAAGAATTATTTCTCAAGTAGACAGCAAATGATGGTGATGTGATGTGGAAGAAAGAGATAACTGGGAGCATATGTTCTGAGATTGTAATGAGTTGGCAGATTTAAAAAAAAATCCTAATAAACTACTGTCGGAAATATTGGGTGTGCAAATAGTTAAGGAAGTATTGCTTTGAGCAGAGATACAATATCCGAATTGTCTAGAAATAGTAAGACCTTGGCAAGTTTAATTCTTTTGGCCACCAAAAACAATTACTAGAAAATGGAAATCAAAATGTAAACCAGCTGTATTTGAAGTATTGAATATTGTAAAGGAAATAAAAGAACTGGAAGAGAGATTTTTAGAAAAGGAAGGAGCAAATTGCATAGAAATAAATGGAAATAGTGGGAGTAAATCATGCAGAATAATGTTCAGGAGGAGGAGTGAGGTTTTAAGTGAAGGCAGGAATTGAGCAAGTTATGTAATGTTGGACTGACGATAGTTATAAAGAAAAACATATGTGACAGGGGAATCCTATGGGCTAGGCTTGCAAAGGCTCCAGGGCCATTAGCCTAGTACATGCCTATGAACCTATATATAGGTTTTGTTTTCTATTAACATAAGTTTGTCTGTCTTAGTTGGTATTCTAGACCTTTACCACTTAAGATTTTTCCTCGAGTAAGAGTAGAGTTGAGGAATAGCTATTAAAGGGCTGTTGGAGCTGTTTATGGAAGAGGGCACAGTGCCTTTTAAGGTAGTAGTAGTCACTTTACTAAAGCTGATAGACATGGATTTTTTTTTTAGGGGAGAAAACATTTGAAGACTGATGGTTGGAGGCACTTGGGACACATACTGAAGAGGTTTTGTTCTTCCTGTTTAGTTTGAGTAAGAGATCACTATTTCTCTTGGATTGTTTCTGAGGTAAACATTGCATGCAAAACTGTGTTGATCTGCTTAGCCTGTTTACAAAGGCATTCCTGATTTGAAATAAGATCTCATGGTGTTTTTCCTTGTAGTTGACAGTACTGTGTGAAACTTGCATATTTTGCCTAACTTTGCCAGTATGGATTTATTTGCTTTAATCACGAAGAGGTGTTTGCATTTCATTTTTTTTCTTCTGTTAAATAAAAAAGTTTGACTGTCATAGCCGACTGGTTAGTTTCTCATAGCCACTCATTTTAAGCGTTTGCATTTCAGAATCACTTGGTTCATCTCTGCATCTCTTATGTCTGTTTTGTTGTTGGTGACAGTGAAATTATCCAATTAATTTTCAGTTCGTCTCTCTTAGTTTTGCTTCTCTGACTAATACAAACAACTATGTACATGTACTGTTTGTCTCCTTTCTTTGCTTATAATTCACAATTAGGTGATATTTATGTCAATGCCGCAGTGGTCTTTGTGATCTGTGCAGGCATCCTCTGCATTTACTCCTGAATATCCTCTGTATTGATTACTGAATTTTTCCTTAAGTAGTTTTATAAAAATGTTCAGTCATGTAATGTCAAATTTTGTGCTCATCCTTTTATATTTTTTTTTGTCATTAAAGGCTCTTAACCCATAAGCAACAGGTTTATTCTGTTGCAGAAATCACTGCACCAGTACCGTTTTGTCTAATTTTCTGTTATAACATGACTGGCTTGCGCAAATTAAAGTTAGTGCAGCGTAGATGCTTCCAAAGTTTTTTTTATTGTTTTGTACTTCAGTACTGTTCCCATCGAGATCCAGTAATTATCCCAACAGCATAAATGACCTATTCAGAATAAACTTTGAAAGATACCACCACATAATGACTGGAAATCTTGTAGGTGCTAGTTCATCCTGACAGAAGTGTCAGCACAGTGATACAACTACTGCCACCTGTCTTCAAGCCCTCTGCAAAAGTGTATACCATATAGAAAAAGCATGCGTCTGGAGAGTTTCTCCCCGGGCCTCTATTGAAAATGGGCTTTGTTCCAAGTTGGACTTTCCCAGTTAACAAATGTTTACATAAGTAAATACAATTTATCTCAGCTTAGCAAATCTGCTTTGTTTCATTCTTTTTCAATAACTCATTTCTTTGGTTACACCCACTACCAAGATAACATTCATTGCGTTATTCATTAGTGCCATGAAAAACGTCTTCAAACCCATCCCGTCCATCATTTGTGTATCAACTCTGTGAAATGAGCTAGTGTTTGTTGGAGTACCAAATGGAAATCCCAGTATGTATTCCCATTGGAATATTGGTATTCATTACATTATTTTGCTGAAATTCTCTGATATCTTTTGTAAGAGAAAAATAGTTTGCAGCTGATAAAGTGGTTTAAGCTATTATATGAAGTTGGTACTTTTCAAATTTTACATGTGTACAGATCTACAAAAAAGTTTATTTGCAGCCATGTGTTCAGTTTGTGTCTGGCTCCTTTTCCTTGTATTCCCCATTTAGTGGAGTGTGCTTTGTTTTCTAAATTGACATTTAACAGGGCAGAACACTAATCCAGCATGGCAAATTGCAGGCTATGCTCTGGTTATTGTGAACGTTACGAAAGTGTACAGTTGATTACAACACAAACAGAAATGCAATAAAAATGGAAGATAACGTGTGGTACAGCAGTTAGTATATTTTGCATAAAATCAGCAAATATGTTTTTATTTATTGCATTTATTAACGGTAATAATCCACTGAAAATGCTATCCCAGTGTATTTATCAAAAAGTTCTGGTATAAGCAGCAGTGAAGCAAGGTGATAGTTCACCTATAGAAAGAGAGTGTGTGTGTGTGTGTGTGTGTGTGTGTGTGTGTGTGTGTGTGTGTGTGTGTGTGTGTGTGTGTGAACATGTAGTGGAGTCCACTGTTACTGGTGGAAAGTAAATGTGAAAGTTGTTAGTAGGGGTTGAAATATTTACAGGGATGTTTATTCTGTTTGCAAAGGTCTGTGTAAAGGGTGACTAGTAGAATAAAGTAGGAGATTTGACTGGTTATGTGGTATGGGTTATCCTAGTTGCATTTAAATTTCTCTTGCAGGAATTATTTTGAGTTGGCATTGGAAGTTAGTGTTCTAACATTTCAGTGATATTCAGTTAGGGATTGCTGTAGTTTGGGGGTTAGGATTGAGAAGATGTGGTCTGCTGTAAAGTTTACAGGTGGGAGTTTGGAGTGTGGGTCCTGTTTTAGTATGGATTCTGAGATTGTAGTGTGGGGTGGTCAAGGTAAGTGGTGACAACGGAGTCTTGGTGTAGCAATTTGAAAAGTATGGAGTATAAGAGAAGGCTGGATCTGCCTTGTACTGGTAGCCATTCTGTTTTTGGTAGGGTAACAGATTTGATTCATATGTGGAGAGTTGGTACTGCAGCACCAGAAATGAGCAAGAGAGACTTTTTGCTGATTCGAAGTATCTTTTTGGCTTTTTCTTGACTGTTTTTGCTAACAGCACTTTTTAAAAGCCATTTTTACTGTGGTTCTTTTGTTTCTGCTGCATTTTACTGTTAAATCACTTTACTGCGTGTGCACTTTGGTTTCAACTTTAAAAGTTAATAATTTAAACTGCATTTACAGTTAGACTTTACTGTTAAATTAATTTTTCTGTTTAATTTCATAACCCCCCCACAACAAAAATTCATACCCCCCCCCCAAAATACTATCTGTTTTGCTCGTTTCCTGCCTTTTCCTGTACTAGAATAATCCGGATCCCAGATTTGCTGGTTTCAGGACTTTATTCTGTGTTTGAGTTGCGGTGGTGGTGCTGCGGCAGCGTCGCATCACAGTTAGATGTTGCCCGTTCGATTCTCAGAGCGTCTTCTGTGTAGCGACATGCGTGAATGGGCGGTCCTTCGTTGAAGGTTGTGCGTTAGGCCTGGCAAGCCAGTACGTAAAACTCTACTGCCAATCATTAGCGGACCGGAGTTCCGCTGTGGTGACCCCTAACCGGGAAAAGCCGAAAGACGCAAACAAATTCTGTTTCGTCAAGACCTGCAAGAGGAGTGGTTTCCATCTCATAAACTGTACTTAATTGGCTGTTTTGGGCTGATTTCTATCCCTTTCAACTTTCTGACTTAAAAACCTGTGTTTGCGCAGTACTGCTTAGCTGCGCTTAAACTATTCCCGGCACTATAAAGTCTGCTCTTCAATTTTTTCCTCAGGATTAGCTAGTTTCTTATTTTTAGCACTTGAATCTGCTTCTTCGAGCTCAGCACTTTTTCAGTACTTGTTGTAAACACTAAGTAAGCTACAAATTACTATAGCACTCAACCTTCCTCATTTGCTTAGAGGAAAACCGTTTTTGTACTTACTTTCCTCACTTGTCTAGAGGAAAATAGTTTTTTTTAGTACCTATTTAAGCATGTCCAAGGGTCATTTCCTGGTGTTTTCTCCTGTCTACCTAATGAATCTGGGCATCTTGGGGCAATGTGGCAATTGCCTCATATACACAAACAACCCTCTCCTCCTACCACCCAACACAACAACCTGAGAGAGATGCACTTATATAGCCAAATTGGAGGCAAAACTCTCTCCAACCAAGACTGGACTCGACAGTCAAGAGGAGAAGGCAAACACTTGTGAAACACCACACTCTCTTCACATAGGCCCACTAAACCTACACCACCAAAATCACAAAAACTTTCACGGAAGCTCTCAATAATAATCTTCCCAAGCAGCAGATAATCTGCCCAAGCAGCAGAGACCTCCAAAGCAGAAATGTAAGTAATGTCCGCCCCCCCCCCTACACAACCCAAATGATACATAGCCCACAAACTGTGTGCCACTCAACCACAGCCCATAAGGCAAAACAGTGTACCCTACACACTAGTCATAGGTGACTCTCTAGTCTGGCACACTGATGTCCCACTCACCAGGCTAAAGAAGAAGAAGGTTACTGTCAGCTGCCTGTCGGGTGCTAGGATCTGCCACATAACCCACGCACTCTGGTCACTCCACAAAAGTTACAAATATGACTCTGTCATTGTCCATGTTGGTGTGAACGACCTAAGACGTACCTTCCTGGAATACATGAAAAGAGCCCTGGAAGAGCTCTCTGATCTTGTAGCTCAGGCAGGTATGACTCTAGCCCTCAGTAGCTTCCTGCCATCGCCCAGAATACCACAGTACAAGGGCAAAATGATTGACTTCAGCAGTTGGCTAGGCTTCTGGTGTTACTCGAAGGGGATCCAGTATCTGTCTACCTGGGACAACATGGTCGACAGACCACGATGCTTTGTCAGAGATGGCCTGCACCGGTCACCCCTTGGATTCCAGATACTGGCTAAGGCTCTTGCAAAAACTGAGGGTAATGCTACTCAATGCTAGAAGTCTCAACCTCAAAATGCACTCACTCGAGGTTCCTTAAAATGGAGACCATTGATGTCTGTGCAGTGACTGAGACCTGGTTCAAGGCTGCAGAGAGCACCCCATGCATCACCAGGCTATAATTCATACCACACCTTTTGGCCATTTAACCTGGACCAAAACACTAAAGGCGGAGTTGTGTCCATATACATTAAGGATATCCACACCTCCAGACTAGTTGCTTAGCATAATGCATCTGAGATTATCCAAGTGCAGCTAACTCTGGGCAAAACTGCAGTCCAAATTGTAGCTTGCTACAGATCCCCCACCATGCCCCAGGATTCTCTTTTCTTGATGTAATGGAAAATGTTAGGGTTGAACCAAACACCCTAATAATGGACGATTTCAGCTACCCCACCATTAACTAGGAAAACTACTCCATGTACCAACTCTTTTTTGCTCCACGCTTTCTGGAATTCATAAATTCCAATGCCCTGGATCAATTTATCCGCACCTCACCAGGGGTGACAATATGCTAGACCTAGTCATTGCCAAAATGAGCAACCAGTGTTCCACTCCTGAGGTCAACTCCTCGTTGGTCAGGTCTGACCATAAGCTAATCACCCTAGATCCCACCCCCATTAAAGAAATCACTGTAAAAAATTTTCTCCAAAGCCAACTTCATGCTTCTTAAGACGGAAGTGGCAAACTTCATGACACCCATACAGATGGACAATACAGTTACGACTGCTGAATCCTACACAGATGCTCTCTGTAAGCACTTAACAAGTGAATGGGTTGTGCTATCCCTAACGGAACCAAGACACTATCCTCCAAAAAAAGAAAGACAATTTGGTGGTTCCCTGCCATAAACGAACTCTCTACAACAGAAGAAAGAAACTGTTGCAAAAGAGTGTAAAATCCCATGAGTGGAAGAGCTCCCTGGTCCACCTCAGTAAGAAGCTGAAATCCCTTATAAAATCCTCCAAAGCTAGTTACGAAAACAGTCGCCACTGATTCTAAGGACAGCCACAAAACATTCTATAGCTATGTCAATAATCTCAGTGGCAATACCCAGATCTGAGTTACAGCACAATGGTACGAAATTTACAGACCCAACTGATATTGCCAACATCCTGGCAGTTGAACCTAACTTTACCCCCCTCTCATCCCCTAAAGGGCCCATATCTATATCGGAACAATGCAGAGTCCCTGTAATCACAACTACGCAGGTAAAAACTGCACTGTCTAAAGCCAAGAACACAGCATCCATGGACCAGACAACATCCCAGGCTGTGTTTTACACGAACTTCAGAACAAACTGGCTCCCCACCGAAGTACCATGTTCAGTCCTAACCTCACTTCAGGCTTTGTGCCCACTGAATTTTGCACAGCAACAGTTATCCCACTCCACAAAGGGGGAGCCACCACGGACCCCTTGAACTATCGCTCTATTGGCCTGATGAGCCTGGTCTGCAAGGTCATGGAATGTATCTTCATGGAACTTAACAAAGACATTGGAAATCTCCAAACTCTGGACCCCACCCAGTTTGGAGTTGGAAAAGGCAGATCATGACTCCTAAACCTGATAGATTTCTTTGAAGCAGTCGCCAATGCTGTAGACGAGGGTATCTTGACCTTGCCAAGGCTTTCAACACCATCCCTCATTCTGGAATTATAGATAAATTCTCTAAACTAGGTATAAACCCCTACGTCACAAGATGGGTTGCCAACTGGCTCACTGATGGAACCCACAGTGTAAAAGTTGCAGACTCCAAGTCCGACTTCAAACCAGTGACAAGTGGAGTACCACAGGGTTCAGTCCTGGGTCCTCTCCTGTTTGGTTATCTACTTCTCTGAAGTACAGGCTAACACAGAAGGTCTCTGGCTAATGAAGTTCGCAGATGACTGCAAACTAGGAGCTATAATAGTCCCCAAATGATGTGGACATCCTACAGACGTGCCTCACTAAGACACATGCCTGGTGTCAGAGCCATGGCCTCAAGCTCAGTGCCAAAAAATGCATAAGTCACCCCCTTTGGTAAAAACTCTGTACCCATGAACTACCACATAGGTGGCAGTCTACTTAACACCAGAAGTATGAGACCTTTGGACCCAGGTGGACAGTAATCTCTGGAAAAAAAAACACAAAATATAAACTGAGATAAAACAGCACACACGGAACTGGAGAGCAGCTGATGCAGGTAAAAAAGTTAAATTATGTCACCAAGTAGACTTCAAGCACAAAGATTTATTCCACACAAAAATCCAGGTTATAGTAGTGTGGTAGAGTAGTCTCTCCTTTGGTAATCACATAGCCACAGTGGTCAGGAAATCCTTCTACGTGGCACACCTCATCACAAAAGGGTTCTCATCCAGGAAAAGTGGTAATTGTTCCCCTCTACTCGTCACTCATTAGACCCATTGTAGAGTACAACGTCCCTTTTGGAATGTACCTCACAAGACATCTACAACAGCTGGAAAGGCTTAGTACAGATGCCCTACACTGACCTTCTCAAAAGAAAACTCCAGCTTTACTCTGTCGCATATTGCCTACTCCGAGGTGGTCTCTGCCTAACATGCAAAGCTTTGTCAAACCCAGAGCTGTTGGACACGCTCCACCTAAAGAAATCCCAATCCCTCTGAGCTACACACTATAGGGGCGTTAACCTTGCCACCACAATAAACAGGACATGCTGGAGGGTTAGATTCCTGCCCCAGAGACTTCCCATACTCTGGAACAAGCTACCCATCTATATTAAACAAAGCTCCTCATTAGCACTCTTCAAGAAGAATCTTGATGAGTGGATGGGAAATGAGAAATTCACCCCATGGATCACTTCTGTGGCTCTGCTCGACAGGGGCACAAGAAAATAATTTTCTTGGGTGGCGAAAGCCAGGGAACCTTGTTGGCTAGGCGTAGGCCCTTGAGCCGATACCCTAATGCCTACCTATGAACCTAAGCACCGAATTGTTGTTGTTGCTATGATGATTTTTTGTTAGATCAAAGTACTTGCCTACTTAATACATTCAACACACTCCATCCTTGGTGGTTAGCCTCCATACTTTTTTTTCCTAATCCTATTCCCCCATTCAAGTTCACCCTCTTTAAAACATCCTTCTGTTACCACAAAAATCTCTTCCACACCTCCCATAAATCTGAATGCATAGTCGTTCTGTCAGCTTTAACTAAAAACTAACCATGTGTCATCCACTCACAAACTTTGCCATCCCATATTTGAATAACATGGGATGCATGTCGAAACTACTTGTTTGCATAGAAGAGAATGACCAACATATTTCGCTGCCTGTGTATATAGAAGAGAACGAGCAACATATTTCACTGCCTGTGTATATTTACTGTGCATATTATTTGGCTGTAATCATTGTATATAAATAAATTTAGCAGGACTATAATCTCAAGTATTTCTTAAGCAGTGCAAAGATTAGTTTTATTGCTTTTGATTACTGAGACAATCTGACGGAGCTTATGCCCCATTTTTAAGTGAGTCCCAGGCAGAAGACTTCAGTACAGTGTAGTACAATTGAATCATTGACAGTGACATTTAACATTGATACTATAAACTCAATCATGGGAAGTGGCCGTTTTATATAGTATACAAATAAACACGGAGAGCAAAAAATCAGTAGTGGAATTTGTATACAAACAGGCATGGCTTTACAATGGCAGTTCATTACATTATTGATACAGTCTACAGTATGTCTGGGCAAGGTAGCTGAAACACCAGATTTCTTTTGGGGGGGTTGTCAAGGCCTAGCTTGGAGAGGTTGTTTCTTAAAAAAAAAAAAAAAAAAAAAGTAGTGTGGAATGCCGCAATGGCATGGCGATAGCGTTGTTACCTCACAGCAAGAGGTTCTCCCGTTCGATTCTCGGCATGGCTTGAGAGTGCCTTCTGTGTGGAGTCTGCATGTCCTCCCCACGGTTGGGTAGCGTTCGAAAGACATGCGTGCGTAAATGGGCGTGCCTTCATTGAAGGTTGGGCATCGAGCTGGCACCTCAGTGTTTTGTAAAAATCTACTGCCAATCATTAGCGGATCGGAGTTCCGCTGTGGCAACCCCTTACCGGGGAAAAAGCCGAAAGACCAACAGCAAGTGTGGGAGACCATTTTGAAAGCTTTGGAGACATCATGAAAGAGGACTGGTACTCTGCCTTCATCTCTGTTTGTGTTGGTTGTAGTAATAAAGCTAGAGAGAGCCGTGGAGGTCTTATGAGTCTGACGCCATGTTGCAAGGGAGAGAAGAGTTTTTCAGGTGTTATAATGAAGTAAGTGGGACTGATTGCATTTTAGATTTTCTGTGAGTATTGTGGTTGTTGCTGATGAAACTGAACTAATAAAATTTGGAGTCTGATGCATTGGCGATGTTAGTGGAGGTGCAAGATTTGATGCAACTCTTCTTCTTTTCTCCTCCTCCTTGAATAGGGATAGTTCATTTACTATGTTTATGAATGTTATCAAGTGGGATACAGCATCATCAAGAGGTAAATATTTTAGCTTTGTCCAGTTGTACTGATTGAAGTATGAGAGATGAACGTGTCATTTTCTGAATTTGAGAGGTTACTTGCCCCATTGTAGTAATGATGTTTCTCTGTGTTTTGCTTTTTTATAAAGCAAATTTGGGGAGATGGTCACTTTGAGTAATAGAGAGCAATTCTACTTTGTGTAGAAGAGCTTATCCAGTCTCTGTTGGTTCCGTTATTCTAATGAGTGGGAGAGGTGATCGGTTTAAGTCCCTACAGATTTATGTTTTGAGATGAGGTGCTAAAGGGGAGAGAGCCAGTCAATATTAAAGTCACCTAATATTAATTTGTCTTGAGGAATGTTAGAGGTGAGCCAGCAGAGGATATATTCTGTAGTTGTATGATTGTAACCAGGAGAGAGAGAGAGAGAGAGGCTCCTGTAATGTACATAGGTTTGTGCTGGCTTAATTTGAGAGTTGTGACCTGGAGGTTTGTGCTGGCTTAATTTGAGAGTTGTGACCTGGATTTCTGCTTTATCAAATTGAGAGGAGTTAGAGGTGGCAGAGAGAGAGAGAGAGAGTTGAAGGAGGGTTTGCAATATTCTGTCAGAACACCCATCTTCTTTACGTTTTCTGTCAGTTCTACAGATGATGTCTGGAGGAAGTATCTCATTATCATTTAGTTTACTTTTTCGGCCAGGTCTCTCCCTTAGTACCACAACGTCGGTTGAGAATTGGACAAGAGTGGACAACAGGTGTCCGTTTTCAGTGGAGTCCTGGGGAGTAAAACATTGTAAGTTTTACAGAGAGAAGAAACCTTTACAAGAGAGACATTACAGAGTAGTAGCATACAGATTGTAGACTTTACAGCCGTTGGTATACAATAAGAGGATATTCCCCTTTTGGTTTAAAGTACAAGTATACAAAATATACAGTGAGAGTAGATATTATAGATTGTTATTTTGTTAATATGAGTGGAGAAGAGGATGTTGTGTAGGAAAGGTGGGGTGGATGTATGGGGGAGGCTGGACCTGAGCTGGAGTGGATATCACCAGTAAGTTTTAAGGCTTGGGGATTATAAAGAGTATGTGTCAGCCATTTTTGTTTAGATTTGGGTTTTGGACATAGGTTTTAGAGATTAGTTTGAGGTGGTAAGTTTTTTATTTGAACAGATGTTTAGATTTGAGAGGTATTGTGGCTGGAGCTATGTCAACAAACTGCTGCTGTGATTTGGTAGATCACATTTGTGAGGTGTAAGATGAGGTTATGGAGAGGAGAGCTGGAACAAGTGGTACTGTGTAGAACATGTTAGAGGAGTGAGTGGGTTGGTTGGGAGTGTTACTTAATGAGAGTGAAAACTTAGAGTTGGGAGATTTTTAGGGTAGAGTATGTAGTCTAGTGAGCTGTATGCAGGTGTGTCTGGTGTATGTGAGTAGTGGTACGAGTGTGATATTAGGGTTCTGAGCTGTATTTAGCTGTATGAATGTGACTGTGTGTGTGTGTGTGTGTGTGTGTGTGTGTGTGTGTGTGTGTGTGTGGAAAAGTTAGTTTTGAGTGGGAGTAGAGAATAGTGTGTGAGGTGGGTGGCAGTTGAATAAAGACTGAGAAAAAGGAGGAAATGAGAAAGATAATTGGATGGAGACTAGTTGTATCTTGTTTTTTTATGTTATAAGAAAAAAAATAGATGTTGTCTTAACCTTTACATGAAAAACCCTTCTCCTCAGGACCCCAATGAAAAGGGGCACATTTCTGCCTAATGGACTTTCCTGGTTTAACAAATGCAGTAAATATACTGCTGAGTTGCAAGTAGGACTCCCTTTATCAATAGCATATTGGCAGAGGGCAAGAGAAATTGGGATAACATTTTTGCCCAGAATAGCAAGTATTTTTTCTTGGGCCCAAATTTTTCAGTATGTTACTGAAAGATGATGGGTTGGTTGAACTAAATCACTGGATTTCTAAAGGATGTCTTTGGGGGCTACTGGGACTGATCAGTGATGTGTAGTGTTTTGTGCCAAGTTGGTAGTCTCCTGTTAGGGCCAAAATCATAGCTTTGGCTTTTTTATGATTCAGTAAGGGTGGCTTTTTTATGATTCAGTAAGGGTTGCTTAGTTGTGAGCCAGTTGTTTACTGGCCTAACTGTACGGAGAGATTTGATTAGTGGTCTAAATTATAGTTGCTTTTGTATGAGTAGGCAATTTAACATATTAGATCTGTTAAGTTAATATTGGAAGGAGCTTAATATAGATCAAATATATATATTTTTTTATGAAAATGGAGAAGAACTGGGATCTAGTCATCATACCTCTCAACCTGGAAACATCAAAAATCCGGACAAGGCCCATGTAAAATGGGCACAAATCTGTACTCTGATTAACATAAAATTTCAGTACATAATTATGTAACCTCGCCCACTCCAGTGGGATTGTGGGATACCAACTTTCAAAATGCAAACTGAAGAACAGACAGCCAAAATATGGCACCAGAGCCCCCCTGCAGCCATTCCAATGTTTCATTACCTGGCTATTTCGCCAATTTACCATAAACACTAATGTGTGCATACTGCTTTACTAATACAATGATTATCTGGATTTTATTTTTACATTTTACAGCCCAGTGCACAAACACCAATAGACATCTGCTAAACAAAACAGTCTCACAACGAAAATAGACTTTGCATTAAAACATTTCTGCCCTTGAAACTCACATTTATTGAAACAGCATTGAAACCCACACCACATTCGAAGAAAATGCATTTGGCCAGTGGTGGATAAAGATTACCTTTGGGCTATTTTCATATCCTTGGCCCCTTGCACACAAAACAAGAAACCTACATGTTTTCTTTGATACACCTTCCTGATTTATTAAATTATATCCCTTGTATAATACAGCACACTTGTTAGAGCGCAGTTTACATTTTATTGTTTGAACATTTTTCCAGTAGGCTGTAGGCAATGAAACAAAATGCATGAACCAATAATAACAGCCCAATTCCGAACATTTCCATCATAAAAGTCTACTTCCAGTGTGTCCACACCCACACTATAAGTAGAATGACAGTACTGTAAGCCATAGGCATCTTGCACAGCTTCTCACACTTACTTATTTTCAATTTCAGGGATTTTTTTTTGGGGGGGGGGGGTACAAATGGCTGAAAACCAGGGACACATTTTAAACATTGCTTGTATAATTTTGGAAAGTTGCTAGAATAAAATGTGTTACTACCATGCATTTCTCTGGCAAGTCTCGAACACAGGACTCTGTACATAATAGTCAGAGTAACATACCAGTATGCCATATCGGCAGTTTCATGAAAGATAGGAAGCCTGAAACTTAAATGGCTTTCATTTAGTGAATTCAGTTCTCACCATAGCTATCTCAACTGTTAGCACAAAAAACCTGGACAAAGCCAATAATGGGGGAATACAGCCCCAAAATAAAGACATATTTAAAATACTGATCTTATAAACTTAGAAAATTGCTAGAATAAAAGGTTTAATGTTACCGTTTATTTTCTCCGCGTTAGTGCAGTGGTAGTGTTGTTGCCGCCTCACCAGCAAGAGGTTCTCCTGTTCGATTCTCGGCGGGAGTGCCTTCTGTGTGGAGTCTGCATGTCCTTCCCCGCGGTTGGGTGGTGTTCGAAAGACGTGTAAGTGGGTGTGCCTTCGTTGAAGGCTGGACATCGAGCTGGCACCTCTGTGTTCGTGAAAATCTACTGCCAGTCATTAGTGGACCGGAGTACCGCTGTGGCGACCCCTAACACCGGGAAAAGCCAAAAAGACAAACATGTTACCATTTATTTTCTGAAGAATATGAAGTCTGAAATTCAAATGCCTGTCGTCATTTAATGAATTCAATCATCCTGAAAACTACAGATTTTGAGAAACCGTCTCAGATCAAAAATACTGTGGTGGTGGTGCTGCGGTAGCATTGTCGCCTCACAGACATACGTTCGATTCTCAGAGCATCTTCTGTGTGTTGACATGAGTGAATGGGCCTTCCTTCGTTGAAGGTTGTGCGTTAGGCCCGGCAAGCCAGCACATAAAAATCTACTGCCAATCATTAGCGGACCGGAGTTCCGCTGTGGCGACTCCTAACTGGGAAAAGCTGAAAGACGGTCTCAGATCAAAAATGTTGTTGTTTAGTCTTTTTTCGGCTTTTTCCCAGTTAGGGATCGCCACAGCGGAACTCCAGTCCACTAATGATTGGCAGTAGATTTTTTTTTTATGGTGTCTAGTTGCCAGCCCGGCGCCTAACCTTCAGCGAAGGAACGCCCATTTACGCATGTCTTTCGGAGGCCACTCTACCACGGGGAGGACATGCGGACTCCACACAGAAGGCACTGCAGCCGTGAATCGAACAGGAGAACCTCTTGCTGTGAGGCAACAACGCTACAACCTTCAATGAAGGAAGGCCCATTCACGCATGTCGACACACAGAAGATGCTCTGAGAATCGAATGTACGTCTGTGAGGCGACAATGCTACCGCAGCATCACCACCACAGTATTTTTGATCTGAGACGGTTTCTCAAAATCTGTGGTTTTCAGGATTCTCAGCTCAAAAATGTGAGGGGCAAATTTACAAGTGGTGGTGGCTAGGGACTTTAGGCTCTTTCACCCTGTGCCCAAGGTACAGGATCTGAGCTCAAGTACCTCTAGCCACCAGGTGTATTACGATGGGGGCATTTTCACACATTTTTCCTTCCAACTAAGATTCACCAGTTTAAACCTGCCTGCTTGTACTGTATGAGGGTGCTACTTTTAAGTGATAAAACTGTTAAATGCACCCCTCTTGCATTTATTTTCATGGCAGTATTCACACGGACAGACAGTACCTGCCTTCCTGTTTTATTTTTTATTTTTTTCTGTCTCATGTCTGTACATTTGCACAATAGCCTGTTTCTAGGTTTGTTTTTCTGAGGTTTCAGCATGAAGTTTCAGCAGTATATTCTGACCTTTGATACTTGGTACAGAGCATTAAAGTTTGCTAAGTTTCTTACAGGAAGAAACTTACAAAGATGTAATTAGATGGATGTTTAGCCTGTACATAAAAATCAGTTCACACAGCTTCCTCAGTTATGTGGAAGACAGTAGTAAAATGGTATTTACACTGCTACTGAAAAGGATTATTTGAATGTAGGAAATATCTAATCTGCTATGTCAACTAATACAAATATTTCCACCAGCAATTGCTACTAAGTGGAATGAAGAGGAGAAAAGGCTATGATTTGAGTGTGTAGGAAGCAATTCACATATGACTTGGGATTCACTGATTTATTTCCAGATCATCAATAAAATTTATATTTAAAGGGATGAAACAAAGTTCTTGTTGGGAAGAAGTGTTGGTCCACTTATGGGTATGGGCTGGTACCAAAGGCCATATATAAAGATAGCCCTGCTGATCACATGCTACCTTTTTTCATGTCTGTATTTGGTAAAAGAAGATTCTACATTTAAATTGCAGGTATGCTGTATTTTTTACTTTTCTCCTTTTTCATGTTTAACACCTGGTTTGGACCAATTGTTTAAAATGGCTCGTCCAATTTCTGACTCGTCTGTACTTTTCAAAAAATTTGTGTAAATATTGCATCCGTTGTTTCACCTTTTACAGTGCAAAACCCTAAAAATGTCCTATATTTTTCCCTGGTCATCTTTAGATACTATTTCTCTGAAAAAGTAGTGTGACAGTGATTAACTGTTAATTTCTGTTGCTGGAATACATACTGAATGCATTAACTGGATCGCCATCATTGAAATGCTGTTTGCACATAAAACAGCATGCTGATTATAACTACTTGTTTTTGTCACTATGCAGATAAATATTTCAAGCAACAGCCATTAATTCAGCAATACCAATGAAAAACTGTAACAAATTCTTCTAGCTGCAGCAACAATTTTTTGCAGGAGAAGCCAAGAGAACCTTGAAAATCCACACCACCACCAAGTAATAAACGTGAACTGCAGAAATGTAATAAAACTGCAAGTGGGAAAAAATAGGACTTCGTTAAAATGTAGATTTTAAGTTCACTGCATTGCAATCACTTATGCCATTTACAAAAGAAAGACCCAAATCCAGGCTATAATCTATCTCGCTGCTAAACAGTGTTCGAGATAACTACTGTTTTTACCTATGGAACAGAAGAACGTCTGGGTGCAAACTGGGAAACACATGAATGAGGTATCAACCGTACTTTCTCCTCAGAAACCGACCACTGAGGTCACCTTAGCACCTTAGTTATTTACCCCCCCTACACACACACACTTTCAGCTTACTTCTGTGCGAATGTTTTCTGTTCAGCCACCAGCCAGGCAAGCTTCTAAATAAAAAAAATCCTTGTTTCACCCTAGGCAGCTTCCGAGTAAATAAAACTAAACCTTTCCGTTTCACCCAGGTGAGATTCTAAATAAAATACTGTCCGTTCCTGAGCTGTTCCCACTCGCAAAGCATATGAAACCAGCCAGAAATATGTGTGCCGTGAGCTCAATTCTGGCAGGCTGGTAGCCCTGATGAGCACGTGATGCTAAAGCGCGAAAAACAAAAAATAAATTAAAATCGGCAATGAAAGGATGCCACTTGGGAATTGTGGCACCCCATTATTTGGACCCCAAAACTCTAAAAACAGAGTAATTCGGGACAGTTGGGAGGTATGCTATCTAGTATATATCCTTGAGGGACACCTAGAGTATGTTTGGGCTGGTTGAGAGAATCAGGTTTAACTTGGAAGGTTCTCTTGTTGAGAAAGTGTCAGTAATGCTGGACATGGAGTATTATATGAACTCTCCACTGAAAAACAATCCAGATGAATCTGCAAATTATTCTTTCTTGCAGAGCAGATCATATTGCATATACATGTTGTGAGTTTTCTTCACCATAGCAGGTTTTTGCCATATTAGGCAAGCTAATGTAGCTGGAGCTTCTATTCTAGCTATTTGGAACAGAATATCTGTGAATATAAGAATAAATATAAGCACTTGAACCAGTGAAGTTACATGATAACCTGAGTAAGCATTTTACACACAGATGGCTTCATTTTATCAACTTTCAGTTTCAAAGCTTTGCACAGTGGCTGATCAAAATATTTATATTTTGCAACTGTGTTTAGTTTAAACATCATGTTTTGAACTTTTAATGTAAGTTTTTTTTTGTCCAATTTCTGATTGTTCTTTGTCGTATATTCAGTGGGTGTTTTTCTAGCACACTACTAATGCTGTGCACCTTCTTGGTGCTTATTATAACCACAAGCAACTTGCTGTCATGATGTTCTTCCATACATTCTCTCTATTTGCATTTTTTCCTTCATTTTCACACTTAAGAAAAATTGTTTTACTTCCCACACCTTTTGTACAGTTTGATCATGGGACATTTTTCTCATGCTTATAACATACATCATGGAGGACTTGCCTTCACTCTGTTTCTCATGCTTCCTTTGAATCCTAAGGCTCATGTTTATGCTTGCTTTCAGTCTGTTGATTGATTTTATAGAATTCTTGTCCCCAGTATGTTTTTTTCAACTGATAGTAATTTTGTTCCCTTTGCACACTTCAGTCTGTCTCTATTTAACTTCACTGTAGTACTCTAAATCCTTCTGAATGTAAGCATATTGTAAATTTCAGCACTCCGCCACCTGTAATGAGCAGAAACATAACCCACTATTCTAGTTATATCTCTTAAGAGTCCAGTTTTTGGTCATCCAGTTCCCCTTTTTCTCCCTGTTGCTCTGCACCGAAATAAGTTGTAGGCCTTAGTTGTACTTTTCTCTTACAGGTAAATGTGATTGCATGCCATGCTTGTGGAAGGTGACATTGGATTTGTAGTTTTAATGGAAATGTCTTTCAAGGGATAAGTACTGGCATATAGTGTTCAGAAGATTGTCAGTTTGCATCCAACACATTGTGCGTGAGGGGATGATGGAGCAGCTTGTGAAAACATGCATGGACAGGAGGAAGATGTGCGGACTCAACACAGAAAACACCTCGGCTCGTGAGCTAAGTAATGTCAAACACTGTACCCCTTCTGCATTTATAGATGGACAGAGACACGCATGTGTCTTTGTGTGCATGTATGTATACACAGACATGTTTGTATAGCAGAATTTCATATAGTGTGTTGATATGGGTTGGAGACAGTGGCATTGACAAAAAGGCATGAGTTGGAGCTGGATGTGGCAGAGTTAAAGATGTTAAGATTTGCACTGGGTGTGACGAGGGTGGACAGGATTAGGAATAAGTATATTAGAGGGTCAGCCCAGGTTGGAAGGTTTGGAGACAAAGCCAGAGAGGCAAGATTCCGTTGGTTTGGACATGTGCTGAGGAGGGATGCTGAGTATATTGTGAAAAAAAGATGCTAAAGATGAAGCTTCCAGGTAACAGGAAAGGAGGAAGGCCTAAGATGAGGCTTATGGATGTGGTGAGAGAGTACATGCAGGTGGTTGGTGTGACAGAGCAAGATGCAGAGGACAAGAAGAAATGGAAACAGATGATCTGCTGTGGCGACCCCTAATGGGAATAGCCGAAAAGAAGATGATGATCTGATTGTACGATACTGTTTGAATTTTTTCTGTGATAATATCTTGAAACATTGACACAACTACAAGTATTGCACATTTTCCAAAACTATCATGAGATTTTATTGACCTCTGTATTTGAGCTTTGCATGACAATGACTCATGGTTTTGCCCAGTTGCACTGTTAAATGATTGGAATGAGGGAGAGTATGCCAAAACTAGGAGTACAGTACTTTATCTGTGACTAAAGTTGCATGGTATTCCTTGGCAACTTTTAATATGCATTTTTCTTTTGCAGCTGTTAAGATGTTATGCAAAAACAGAATTTGTTTTTCTCTTATTTAAGTGTTTCTATTTGGAAGGAAATGGGTACTACTTCATTTGTATTAACTATCAATTCAGTAGTGGGCGAGGAGAATTTGAGCACCATGAGGGAAATTCTGTTGATGTCAACACAATAGAGTGGCTTTGGTTTGCCACCACACATGGAGGGCTCTGCACTTTGTCAGGTTTAGTGACATGTCCATTGCTGTCCAGTCATTGATGGAGTTGTCCTTCTTTACCAAGTCCTAATTTGCGGGGATGGGGCTTAACTTGGCTTTCACATAGTTTAAAAAGAATACAGTTTTGTGTGTGTGATTTTTAACACTTCACTTGGGAGATACGCTTTGTTTACTTCTGCATACATGTAAGTTTGCCTATTAACAAACATTATACTTCACATATATTATGTATTCTATAACCTAAGCAACATTACATAAATTATTCAATTCCTGCCCTTTTTAAACAAGAAACCTCTATTAAACCCATCACTTATGACATAAGCAGTCATACATTTATTTAAATGAAAACAAACCACACTGCCACAATCCTAGTTGCAAGCATTTTACATCACAAACCATACTGACACACTGCCAATTGCAACCCTGTCATTTTCAGTCAAACATTACATATTACATTTAAGTTCTGCCTTCTTTTAAACCTCTTTCATCCCCTGTATGTATTATTCTCACAGTTCCCATTTTTCCTATGTAGTTTGCTCCTATCTTTTTCTAAAGATCTCATTTCCAGTTGTTTTATCTCTGTTACAATATTCACTACTTCTAGTACAGTTGGTTTAGTTTTTTTATTTCCATTTTCTAGTAATTGCTATTTTTGGCAGCCACCATAACTAGACACAACAAGGCCTTACCATGTCCAGGCAATTCAGATTCTGTATCACATCTCGGAAAAATAATCTCCCTCATTATACCAATCTGCCCACCCATTATCTCCGACAGTGCATCCCACAAGGAATCTTAAGTCCACCAACCCACCGTTCTCCCAGAAAATTTATTCCCAAGTAACTCTTCCCTGTCACACCTCTGACATTTGCTGCCTTCCTTAGGGAAAATTCTCTGGGGTCTACTTGGGGTATAAAAATGTCTATGTAAACATTTCCAAACAAAAATCCTACATCTTCTAGATTTTGTTGCCTATTTGGGAGACATACGTATATCCTCCCATTGTTTCTTTGTGAATTGCTTATCCAGTCTCTCTTCCCAATCCTTTCTAGCCTCCTCTGATTGACTGTTATAGTTACCATGCAATATTTTATATGCTGTATTAATTATTCCTTTTTTAATGGCAGCTTCTGTTCTAGATTCTACTAAAAACTCTACCAGTGTTGGTCTTTCCTTTAGCATCCCCCTATTTCTTTGTCTTTGCCTGTACTCTGATGCCAATCCTTCATGGGGAAAGCAGTATCTAACCTGCAGTCCAAATAAATTCTTGGCCTCTTCCCATTTTATTACCTTTCTCTCTCTGGTTATTTGCTCCCAATGCCTTGGTTCCCTTGCCAGTTTTATCCAATAATTCAGCCCCTTCTTGCCTATTGTCGGTATCCCTAATTGAATGTCATCCCTGTCGGTAGAATCTCCTTCTCCATTCCCATGTTGGCTTCGTTCTTAGAATACTTTCTGCTGCTTTATAGATATAATATTCTGTATGATTTGTTATTCTCCTTGAAGGTCTGAATCCAAAACCCCAGTCTCTCCTTGCTGCTTGAACTTCCCTCCTGTTTCATCATCATCATCATCATCCTTTTCCACTTTGAATTATAGTTTAATGCTTGTGCTGTGTGTAGGAGTCTTAACTGTGTTGCTCTGAAGTACCCCTTCAAATTGGGTAATCCCAATCTGCCCTGTTCTACCAGAAGAATCATTTATCCCACTTGACTCTTGCCATCTTCCCCTTCCAGATAAAGTCCTTCAGCTAATTTTTTAATTGCTATCCATAACTTCTCCCTGATTGATAAAAATATGCCTTACCTGTGTGCAAGATTAAAGGGGACTAAAAACATTTTGACTGCTTGCATCTTACTATCCATATAACAAAGCTTCCATTTTCTCAGTTGTTGTAAATCTTTTAGTCTCTTCCTCACTTATCCTTAGCTGCCACACCAGAATCATATTTAACCCATACTCCTAAATACTTCATTTTATTATGTCCCCATAAATGTGGATACTGCTGAACCAATTCCTATGTGGGTACACAATTTACTGCTATTGCCTTTGTTTTAGCTTCATTAATTTTGCAGCCCGAAAAGATTGAAACTGTTTCAAAATGTTCCATAGTACTGTGTCTCTCTCTGGTTTTGTCGGGTATGAAATAATATCTGTAAATAGAGACAGCTTTTCTTAACAACCGTACCAATTATATCTTTGAATTTGTGAGTCCCTTAATGTTGTGTAGTGCAATCTCACCTTCATTTTTACATATGGTTTCGGAGCCAATCCTCTGCTCCGACTCAGCCGATTTACAAGCTCGAAGACTTCTGGTTGGCTCGTGGCTAAGCAGGTGTTCCATAGTGCACCAGTACAAACCCCAGATCTCATTTGCCACATCGACGAGTTCAGTTGTGCTTGGCCAAGAGCCAAGTGTCAAAATTCTTTTGTATTTAAATATAGTATCAGAGTTAATGTTGTGTTGTTAGGGTTGCCATTATCCTAGGCAGTTGCGTTGTTTGCCCTTTTGGTGCAGTCTTAGTTTAAACTTTTTGTTAGTCTGGTACCTGTGTGCCAGTTTAAAGTTCCTTCTAGGCGCCATTGCACTTTTTTTTTTTATATCGGGTAGATTGTTTAGTTTTTGGCGGTTTTCCACTGTTAGTTAACAGGGGCTCATGTTATTTTGACTGTTATTGGGTCTCCATTTGGCAGTCGGCTTAGTTTCCTCTGAGACTGTATTTCTGGCGGGGATCAGCTTGTTAATTACTTAGGGTTGGAGTTTCCTTCCCTAGTACACTAGCTATTATTCTTAAATTTTACTAAATAGTCATATACAGTTTCTGTGTGTGTGAGGTTTTCCTTTTTCTGGTCTGTTTAAATTAGAAGATCTAACTTTCTGTTCCATCTGGCTAGGCCCATTTTAGTTAGAGGACCTAGTCCTCATGGTACTTCCTACTGTAGGGCTAGGCCTGTTTTAGTTGGAGAACCTAGTCCTCTCCCCTTCTTCTTCCTTTCCTGGGTGTTGCACGTGTGTGGAATGTCTAAAGAGTAAGGAGCACAAACCTTTGGGTTTTTAAAAAGTGCATGAAATGCTCCCAAAAGATGTCTAACGGATGGCCACAGTAGCTGTGCCTACTGTTTAGGGATCATCCACTTGCAGAAATCATGCTTGTTCTGCCATGCTTTCTCTCCTAGGGTGTTACAGGAGAGAAAGAACAAGCTTATATTCAAGGGTCTATTAAAACCATCTTTTGAGGAAGTTCTATCCAGTTCTTCAGCTTTCTCCAAGTCTGGCAAATCTAAGTCTTCAAAAAGGCCTTCTCCGGCACCGGCTGGTGTCTCGGAGCCTCCTCCTAAACAGTTGGTCTGCCTCCTCGACTCCACAGCCTTCGGAGCTGAAGGAGAGCACCGTTGTGGTGTCAAGTTGGTTCCAAGTATTTCGGAGCCGACCTCTGAACCGATTTGAATCAGAAGTTGAATCTGCTACTTGGAGCCAGTCTGTGGATTCCCTACTGGTTTCCGTGTTACTGAAGTCTCCAGTGCCCCCTAGGTCAAGATCCCCTACTGTGCCTTCCAGGAGCCTTTCGGAAGAAGATGTGGAAAGGGTAGTGAGACTCTTAAAGTCGTCTGCTTTACCAAAATTGTTGGCTCCGGAGCCACTTGATCCAGCTTTGCCCTTGTCTGCTATTCCTCCTCAGAGCCAGCTTTGCCCTTGTCTGCTATTCCTCCTCAGAGCCATGTTGGTCCTTCGGAGCCGGAGTGCTTGGTGCCACCGGAGGAACTATCGGTTCCAGCTCCCTTTGTCGCTGCTTTGGAGCCGGGTTCGGCTCAGACAGCTCGGTGTAGTCTGTCATATCCAGGGGCCGAAGTGTCGGTGCCGACAGGGAGGGTTGGAATCTTTTCTCTCGGTGTATCGGCCGGTGTGAGCTCGGACCCTGCATCTACCTTGGAGCAGACTGCTCTGGCTCCACCATTAATCTGTCTCTTTGGAGAGGGGGAGGTCTTCGGAGCCGTAGAGGTCAACGTTTGAGATGAGCGTGCTGTCTCTTTCTCCAGTCCGTACCAGCACTCTTCCCCCCGAGAGTACCCACTTTGGTCTCAGCCTCTACTCTCTCCAGAGACAGCAGAGACCCACGGGAGCCATTGGCTGGTGGCCCCCACTCTTCCAAGGCCTCCCAGGAATGTCCTTTCGAGGAGCCTCTCTGGAAGAGGATATGTCAGAGGAAGCATGTTGACTCCCAGGATAAGTCTTTGACATCGGACACTGACCTCGAGGAGTCTGAAGGGTCCCCCAAGTCCTCTGATGTGTCCTTCGTGGACATCCTGGAGATCCTTAAGCAGAGGTGTGACTGGCCCACTGTCAACCCTTCTGATGAGGAGTCTGTGTACCTGAAGGATTTCGGGTCTCAACCTTCTGCCTCTTGGGTGTCTCCACCTTTTGATGAACTGATGGATCTAGTTAGTCGAAAGGTGTGGGATACTGCTGATGCCGTGGAGCCAGTCCCCAGGAGACCTAATAAGTTTCTGTCTGCCCCTCCTGGTAAAGAGTTTTCGTCTAAGGGCATTCCCGTAGATGCCATGGTGGTGGCAGCGGCCACAAAGAAGGAGCTGGTGGAGACTTCTTCCTCTGTTCATCCGCCAAACAAGGATTCTCAACAAATGGACAGATTTGGGAAGTGTATCTTTAGTTCAGTGGCATTTACCCTTCGATCGTTGGAACTATCTCACTCACTCCACGAGATTGCAGAGGGATCGCCTCAAGGAGTTAGGAGATTCTATACAAGGTGCGTGTACTGAGGGAGTCCCTGACAAGATTTCTGCTCATTTGTCCACCTTAAATTCTATAGTTAACTCCTCCATGCGGAGTATCTCCTATGCGGCTGATGGAGCGAGTAGAGCAGCGGGTTTAGGAGTTGCCCTGAGGCTTCACTCCTGGATGTGCTTGTGCAATTTTGCGGAACCGTTCAAGTCCACTTTCACCAATGCCCCATTTGATGGTTCTTCATTGTTTGGTTTTAAGGTGAAGGAGACACACGCTCAGTGTGAGCAAGAAGGAAAGACGCTTTCTGCCGTGGGAGTACGTTTTAATGTTCCCTCTCGACCATACCATAAAGGTCAAAGGGGCGGTAAAATGTGGTTCAGAAAGTCCCAGAGGGTCTCTCCGGACACACAGGGTTAACCCTCCTGCAGAGGAGGAAATGGGAGATGTCGCCCTAGAGGCAGGGGTGGTCCACAATACCAGCAAAGCCGTGATTCCTTTCTGGGACGGCATTATCAGTGCTCCTGATGTGGGGCCAGACTGTTTCTTTGGGGCTGGTCGGGGTCACATTTCTTTGTACCCACTTGTCTTGAGTGATATTTAGCCAGGCTTCTGGATACAAAGAGTTGTCACCAGAGGCTATATCATACCCTTTCCCCTTCCACTGTTTGTTCCCAAGAAGATCCCAGATGTACCACCCAATCACAGGGATCAGGCAGCTATGGAGATCAACAAGTTGCTGTTAAGAGGCATCCCGTGTGTCCCAGCAGACCAGATAGGATCTGGAACTTACTCCATGTTCTTTCTTTTTAGTACCAAAACGAACCGGAGATTGGAGGCCAATATTGGACCTCAGCAGATTTAACAAATCCGTGAAGAACAAGTTTCGGATGATAACACTGCAGTCCATACTCCCCGTTAGGGAAAGACTATTGGATGTGCTCTCTAGATCTCCAAGACGCCTACTACCATATAAAAATGGACAAGGCTTCCAGGAGCCATCTACACTTCTGGCTGGGAGCCAGTCACCATCTGTTTCGTGCTCTGCCCTTTGGTCTCACCACAGCCCCCAAGGTGTTCACCAAATGCATGGCAGTAGTGACAGCTCACCTGAGATGTCGGGGATTCCATGTGTTTCTGTGTTTGGATGACTGGCTCCTGACTGCCCCCACCAGGCATCTACTCTTCCAAAACAGGGACGCCACTATTCAACTTTGTGCTCAGTTAGGGGTATCCATAAATTGGGAAAAATCTGCATTATTGCCCCCTCAATCTGTGATTTTTTTTTTTTATAGGCGTAGAGGTAGACACAGTGAACATGACAGCTCGTCTCCCTGCCGAAAGGGCACAAACTTAATCTCTCAAATTCAAAGTTTTCTCCTGTTGCAGAAGGTCAAAGCGAAGTGGGTTCTTCAGCTCCTCTGGGCTGTGGCTTCCACCATTCTATTAGTACCATTAGCCAGGTTGCACATGAGAATTCTCCCGTAGCTTCTGTCTTCCCAGTGGTCCTTCCAATATCTCCCGCTGAGTCATCCTATCCTGCTGACAGAATCATGCAAGGAGGACTGTCTTTGGTGGATAGCTCCCAACCAGGTGATTACGGGCACCCCCTTTGTTCCTGCCCAACCAGTTGCCACTGTGACCACTGATGCCTCCCAGATCTGGTGGGGGGGGGGCATTATCTCGTCAGGACCATCCAAGGCACATGGCAAGAACACAAGTCTCACCTACATATCAGTGTTCTGGGGATGAGGGCGGTGCTCCTGGTGTTGCAAGCACTTAAAGACCTTCTTCCTCTAGGGACTATTGCGATACAATCCAGACAGCATGTTGGTAGTTTGGTATATCAACAAACAGGGTGGTACCAGATCTTACGCACTCTATCGAGAGGCCATGCGAGTTTGGGAATGGGCGATTTCTTCCCAGGGCTTTCTGGTTGCAACGCACATTCCAGGGATGACCAGCGTGATAGCCGACAAGCTCAACCGGGTGATCCTCCTGCCTCACGAGTGGTCTCTGAAACGGGAAACAGCGGAACATATTTTCCGAAAATGGGGATAGCCTTGCTGTGACCTTTTCACCAGTCCAGTCAGTTCCAAATGCAGCAGCTATTTTTCCCTCATTCCCCCTCCGGGGAAGACACCCAGAGATGCTCTGGCTCACGATTGCCCCATGGGACTTCTGTATGCCTTTCCCCCATTTCCTCTCATTTCCAAAGTGATTCAGAAAGCCAGTCGGCTGGGAAGCAAGTTGATCCTCCTTGCTCCTTACTGGCCTCATCAGGTCTGGTTCCCCTTCTACGAGCCTCTTCTCCTGGGTGATCCTTGGATCCTGGACCCAGCTCCAGATCTGTTGACTCGCACGTCAGGTTCGCTACATCCCTCAATCCACACCCTCAAATTGACAGCGTGGCTGCTCCAGTTCCATCCCTAGTCAGGCTTCATGATGCATCATCCTCAATGTCACATATTCTTATGTCCTCCCATAAACCTTCAACTAGGAGGCTGTATGGCAGTAAATGGAAAAGATATTCTATTTGGGCACAGAAAATGAATGTAGATCCCTACACTGCTTCTATCCCTGTGGTTTTGGAATTTCTCTCTGAGCTTTTTCAACAAGGATCTGCCACTATCCGAGTCCAATTGGCGGCAATTTCTCATTTTCACTTAGGGTTTCCAGATACCAATTTAATGTCTCGTAAGCTATGCAAGATCTTTTTGAAAGGAGCCACTCTATTGAGACCACTGCTGCAAGAACCTGTGGCTTCTTGGGATTTAAATTTTGTGTTGTCCAAACTGACATCTTCCCCGTTTGAACCTTCCCACTCATCTCCATTGAAATTTTTGTCTTGGAAGACTTTGTTTTTGGTAGCTATCACCTCAGCTAGATGGGTATCGGAGTTACAAGCCTTGTCTGTTAAGCCACCTTATTTGATCTTTCACAAAGACAGGCTGTCACTGCGAACTAATCCCTCCTGTGTTCCCAAAGTTTGTTCTCCTGCTACTTTAAATCAATCCATAGAACTCCCAGTTTTCTTCCCTAATCACTGTAATGCAACTGAATACAGTTTTCATCAGCTGGACGTTCATAGACAACTACGTTTTTATTTACAGCGGACAGAGGATTTTAGGAAATCATAACTATTCATTTCCTTTTCTGACTCCAGATTGGGCTTACCAGTTTCTAAAGTGACACTATCTAATTGGATTTCAAGTTGCATGGCCTTTATCTACAGTTCGGAGGGCAGACCTTTACCCTGCAGGATCAAGGCTCATTCTACCAGGTCGCTGTCTACCTCTGCAGCCTTTCTAGCCACGGTCCCACTTGATTTAATATTTGTGCAGCAGCTACGTGGACTACCCCTCACACTTTTTTATTACACATTACAAACTGGATTTAGCTTCCAAGGGTAGAGCATCCTTTGGTTCCACGGTGCTCAGGAGTATTTTCCAGTGAGCCACCCAAGTATAAGACGCTAGGGACACTGTCCCATATGTAAAAATGAAGGTGAGATTGGACTACACAACATAAATAAGTTGTGTACTCACCATAACGTTCCATGTTGGTAGTCCATCTCACCCTTTTTACCAACCTGCCCTCCTGCCCCCATCATGGAAGAATCTGGAGATGATCATAATTTGGTTAGAGACCCTTTAGTATTAGTTTGTCTGTTATGGTTATTTCTTCTAGTGAGCAGCAAACAAGATCTGGGGTTCATACTGGTGCACTATGGGATACCTGCTTAGCCACGAGCCAACCCTAAGTCTTCGAGTTTGTAAATTGGCCGAGTTGGAGCCGAGGATCGGCTCCGAACCCATATGTAAAAATGAAGGGGGAGATGGACTACCAACATGGAATGTTATGGTGAGTACATAACTCCTTCTTTTTTTTTTTTTTTTTTGATTTGCCAGTGGCTCTAAATATAATGCAAATAACAAGGGGGAAAGAGGATACCCCTGCCTGGTTCCTCTGCTGAAGCAGACATTATCAGAGAGAACCCCACCCACTTCAGTTTTTGCCTCTGATCCCTTGTATATCCTCTAATCAACCTTCTAATTTTTTTTTCAGGAATTGAAAATGCTTCCATTGCCCTGCTCATAAAGTTCCAGATTACTCTCTCAAATGCTTTCTCTGCATCAAGACCCACCAACAGCAGTGGTATTTTCTTATATTCTGTTTGCCTCCCCTCCATAAAACCACATTGATCCATATCTATCAATTTTGGCATTACTTTTGTCATTCTTTTAGCCATTATAGAGATGAACAATTTTATAATCATGGTTTAGTATTGAAATAGTTAAAACACTACAAAACCACACACCAACTAAAAAAAAAAAAAAAAGGACAGTGCAAACGATAATCAAATACTTCAAAAATAACTTTTTAATAGAGTAAACAAATAGGCAAACGCTTTTGTCTTGTTACGTACAAAACTACTTCAGACAATTAGAAGTAAAACAGTCCATTTAAAAAACTAGAGAATGTCATGTGACTAAACATCAAAAAAATGTAGAGACCAACACCATTATACATAATCGCTGGGCATCTTATAAAAGTTGTACATCTTTTTTATATATATATATATATATATATATATATATATATATACTACACTAAACCCAACTCCTTAACCTACCGCTATTAAAACATAATATTGTTTTACTATTAAAATGTAAATATTAATAAATATACCCCTTAAATAGATTAAAAAATATGTCTATTAAGGGCTTTTAATTTTAAAATAGGGATAATAGAAATATGGTCATTAAGACCTGGCCATCCATAAGAGTTCAACCACATTTGCCAATGCAATTCTTTTTTTTTTTTTTTTCTAAAATAGCGGCCCAAGGTTCTCCCTGTGGATTTTGAAAGATTTTATCCAAAACAAAAAAATTAAAATAATGGGAATCGACAAATTTAATTTCATGTTTAGTCAGTGCATTAATATCCCTCCTCTATGGATATCATAAATGTGCTCATATATACACTCCTGGAGTTTTCGAGTATTTGATTATCATTTGCGCTGTTTTTTTTTTTTTTTTTAAGTTTCTTAATATTTAAATGGGCCTGTATGAAGCTGGGTCTGATAGATCTTTAGGTATTACAGCTACCACTGCTTGCTTCCAGGATGCTGGTACTTCTCTTCTCTTAAAATACTGTTAAACATTTCCACCCTATTTTTGAATTAATTTTATCCCACCCCATAGCTTTATTTTCAGAAGAAATTTCCTTCCTCTCTAATGGCTCCTGAATAATCTCCACTACCCATTCCTTAAATTCTCGCCAGTGTCTCATTTTTATTTTATTACCCTGTGTGTTTTGTTTTTAGTTACTGGCACATGATCTGAAATAGATATTGGGTGTGTATTGAGACCTACAGTTAAATCACATATTCATGTGAAACATAAATTCTGTCTAGCCTAGCCCAGTTTTTATATCTTGGGGAAATAGTAAATTCACTCCAAACTCTTATTACTGAATTCACATCTTCCATGCCAAATATTTTCATAAATTTCTTCAAAAATGTACCCTCCTTTGTTATACTTCTGGCCCCCCTAGACACATCTTCACTGTTGCAAATCAGATTCCAGTCCCCACTTATAAGTAATATTCCTTGCTGAAAACTGATATTATTTCTCCCAGAATTTTCTTAAGCTGCATTAAATCAGTTTTAGGTGGAATATAAATGTATTCCAGTGTAGTCCTCCTCCCTTTGCCTGTAGCCCCTTAGCACTACAAATCTGCCGTTATCTGTTTTTTATCCTCTTCTATCATTATTGGAGCTCTTCTTGCAGTTAATGTAAAATAGTCATCTTTTACTTTGTACCAGGTATTCCGCCGAATAACCATTCCAAAAGAATTAAACTTGCCAAGGTCTTACTATGTCTAGACAATTCAGATCTTGTGTCTCTGCTCAAAGAATACTTCCTTAGTTAACCATTTGTACACCCAATATTTCTGACAATAGTCTATAAGGATTTTTTTTTTTTTAAATCTGCCAACTCATTACAATCTCAAAACATATGCTCCCAGTTATCACATCACCATCATTTGCTGTCTACTTGAGGAATAAGTCTTTGAAGTTTGCTGGGGGTGTAAACATACCTATCCAAACACTTCCAAGCAAAAAATACTAAACACCTTTTGGACTTTGTTTTTCCAGTCGCATTTCCCAATCTTTTCTAATGTCTACAATTGATTCTTGTATATCATGCAATATTTTATATATCCCGCTAACTACCCCTTTTTAACACCTTATGTTCTAGATTCAACTAAAAACGTTACTAGAGCGTTTCTCTCACTTAAGATTCTCCACTTTTTCTTTGCCTATACTCGGACATCATCAATTCCTGATGGAGAAGATAAAATGTAAACCAGCTGTATTTGAAGTATTGAATATTGTAAAGGAAATAAGAACTGGAAGAGAGATTTTTAGAAAAGGAAGGAGCAAATTGCATAGAAATAAATGGAAACAGTGGGAGTAAATCCTGCAGAATAATGTTCAGGAGGAGTGAGGTTTAAGTGAAGGCAGGAATTGAGCAAGTTATGTAATGTTGGACTGACGATAGTTATAAAGAAAAACATATGTGACGGGGGAATCCTATGGGCTAGGCTTGCAAAGGCTCCAGGGCCATTAGCCTAGTGCACATCTATGAACCTGAAAACCTTTCTTTATCAAATTCACATGTTCAGTTCTTTCTACGCGTCTCCCCTGTAACATAACTATTTGCAGTCCCCATTTTTTCACTACTTTTTTTTTGTATTTATTTGTGAGACTGACATTTAAAGACATTTACCAAAGCATCATTGCTTTAAAAAGTGGTTATTCCCACCTTTTTATGTGCAAAACCTTTTTCTTTTGTTAAATGTCTAGTTCCAGATTTTGTTACATGCATACACTGTTGGATAGGTTGAACATTTTATACACTTGTTTCTTGTCGTATCCATTTGAGCCTATGTCACATCTTACAAAACTTTGTTTTATTGAAAGCCCTTAAAAAAAAAAAAAAAAAAAAAAAAACCTATTAACAATGCTAACACACACAACTGTGTACATCTTCAAGGTGCCGTCTTGTTTTTGATTGTCTAGGATTGTAGGAATTAATAGGCGACCGGGGACTGGAAATTCTGAGTTTTTTTTTTAAGTATTCTGTTATATCGTACAGAAACAATATGTCTGTCATTTGGGATTATCCTGGAAGCCTGTTTGAATGCATTTGAGAGACTCATATTTAATTCTAGTTATCAGTGTTATTCCTTACTACTTAGTGGTGTATTTCTATTTGCTGCTCATTTAAACCCAGTGCTGCTGTTACATTGATATAATTGTCGTTAAAGTATTTCAGTTTGCTGCTGTTATCCATTACAGTGATCGTGGCATGGGTGTGAATATCGGTGTATTGCAGTCATTCACAACCAAGTCCCCAACTTGATTTCTGCAATGGTAATGGCGCGTATTTCAGTTTGCTGCTGCCAGTTTAATTCACCCCGTTGATTCCTGTAATTCCAGCAGTAATAAGTTCCACTTTGCTGCTGTAATTTGCTACTACCCCACACACTAATTATAGTAAAGGGGAGGGTTTATTGTTAAATAGTATCAGAAGATGGATTGATTAGGTTTATTGTTAAATAGTATCAGAAGATGGATTGATTAGCCATACTTTTAACTGTGTGAGAGGGTGAGGGTAAATGGGAAATTACTTGTGCATTGATTTTCCTTACGCTAGTATATTAGTGTTTATTATAAAGGGCAATTGAGGAATGAATGAATGTGTGAAATGTATTACAGCTATCACCATCCTAACTCCAAGTGTACTTTTTTTTTTTTTTAATACTTAGATTTCTTGTAGATTAAGTAAACCATAGCAAAAAAACTAAAAACGGTAACAAGAAGTCAGGCAATCTATGTGTTCACCAAGTATGAGTGGTTTTGGAATCCACCTGAGTTCTGCTTGGCTTTTTCATACGTGACCAGATGGAGAAGAACCAATCTGCCAGATCACGAAAGAAAGTGAAACTGAATCCACCCCCCCCCCTCCATGAATGTAGACCTACCAGTGGATGAGTTGTTGTTGTGGTGTCTTTCGGCTTTTCCCGGTTAGGGGTCGCCACAGCGGAACTCCAGTCCGCTAATGATTGGCAGTAGATTTTTACATGCCAAGTTGGTGGCCCTGATGCACAACCTTTAATGCAAGTGCGCCCATTCATGCATGTCTCCACAAAGAAGACGCTCTAGCTGAGAATCGAACAGGACGACGTCTTACTGTGAGGTGACAACGCTACCGCAGCACCACCACCGCAGTTTACCAGTAATGAATGCTAATTACATAGCAAATGCTCTTAAAATTCATGAGAATAATAGCGACTTTAGTCTTAGACAATTTCTTCCAAATGGTCTCATGCTTTCTTTAAATACTTATAATGGAGCATACTTTCAAATGTATTTAACACATAGGCATTCCACAATGTCTCTGGTTTAATAAATTTACCCGATGGATCAACAAAAAGAAGAGTTAAAGAATTGCCAGATCTTTTCAGTAGAACTGGTCTTAATGATCTTGTCTCAATGATCACTGTTATGAAACATAATGACAGCCATTTATTTCTTATAAATGAAATTACCAGTGTCAACAGTGACATTTTAAACTGGTCATGACTGTCTAATTTGAGCACAACCTTGTGTTCTAAAGGGTTGATTAAAGACCACTGTTATCTTCTTTCAGCTGTTCCCATTAGGTCCATTTCTTCCTGTCCTCTGCATCTTGCTCTGTCACACCAACCACCTGCATGTCCTCACTCACCACATCCATAAACCTTATCTTAGGCCTTCCTCTTTTCCTGTTACCTGGTAGCTTCATGCTTAGCATCTTTTTCCCCAATATACTCAGCATCCCTCTTCAGCACATATCCAAACCAAAGTAATCTTGCCGCTCTGGCTTTGTCTCCAAACCTTCCAACCTGAGCTGACCCTCTAATATATTTATTCCTAATCCTGTCCACCCTTATCACACCCACTGCAAATCTTAACATCTTTAACTCTGCCACATCCAGCTCAAACTCCTGCCTTTTTGTCAATGCCACTGTCTCCAACCCATATAACATAGCTGGTCTCACTACCCTCTTGTAGACCTTCCCTTTCACTCTTACTGGTACTCATCTGTCACAAATCACTCCTTAATTAAAGACCAGTGTTCTTGAAGGGAATAGGAATAATAAAAAAATATGTAAGATTTGACCAGAATGACTACAAATTAAATACAGATTATTCCGCGTTTCTTTCGGAGGGGTTTAAAAGAACGGGAATGAATGTCTAGCGGTTTTCACAATATTTCCACTGTTGGCCATGACTTTTGTTTTAGATCAAGAGGAGTGGAAAACTTTGATGCATTCCCAGAGGATTTTACAGATGACATTACAAATGAGAGCTGTGATTAGTCAGGACAACAGACTTCTGCATCAGGAGCAAGGCCCTTCATTGAGGAACCCTGGTGAGAATATATATTACAACTCTGTATCGGGCGTGTGCAGCTTAACATGAGGTCGAGGCAGAGTGAAAGGTTTTAGTTATCGGATTTAACATTGATTAAAGAAAAATCTTCCATAATTTAAAAATTGACTTGAAGACCCTTCAGTTTTTTTCTTACGTTGGGTCTAAACTTTATTCTGTCAGCTAGAGTCTCTGTAGCCGGCCCATTGACAGAACTTAGATTCTTTACATACAAACTGAATTTGGAATTTATTTATTTATTTATTTTACATTTGTTGACCGGGCTAGTCTAGCTGGATTAATGTCCATTTTCAGTAGAGGCCCAGGGAGAAAAGCTCCACAGTAAGACATTTTACAAACCTAGTTGTACAGAGGGTTTATTTAACAGACAGACTGTAGTACATAACATTTTCATAAAAGTCTAAAACTACTAGTAGCATCAACAGGAAACAGTACATTAGATTCTTCTTTTAAACATCCATCCATCATAGTGGTATTGAGAATCCGAGATTAGATGAGAAGTAAAGAAACAGTAAGAGAATATCTTGTTATAGCTAGCAGGAGAAAGGAAAAGGCATGGAACAAAAAAGGATTAGTCAGGGTTAGAACAAGGGCAGAGCCACTGGGAGTAAAGCCATGATTTTATATGCTTCTTGAAAGTAGGTAAAGAGGTAATAGACATAAGTTCACTTGGACGTTTGTTCCAGATGGGTGCAGTACAGTTGGAGAACAGACTATCCCCAGCTTTGTTGTTGGATTTGTTGGAGGCAGCTAGTAGTTTGGTAGCAGAGCGTAGGGAAGAGATGTTTTTATATGTGGTGGTAAGGGAACAGAGTATAGTGGTATTAGTGGTCTGACGAAAGATTTTGTGGGTAATGGTCAGTTGCAGAAGTCCTATATGATTTTGTAGTTCTAGCCAGCCTAGCTGTTTGAGATTAGAGCAATGGTGGGTACGAAATGGGGCTCCTGTTGCAAATCTGGCTATGTTATGGTAAGCTGTTGCTAGTTTGTTGAGGTTACTTTTAGTTAGATTTGTATAGATTGGAGAGGCATAAAATAGGGTAGAGAGTAAGGTGGGTTTGTGCTAAAGTACTTCTGGCTGAGGTAGTGAGGAAGGGTTTAAGTCTGTAGAGAGATCCAAGTTTTCTTTTGATTGATTTAATAGTTAAGTTAATATGGGAATCAAAGTTGAGGTTGTGGTCTATTGTGACACCAAGACGTTTGGTTGTAGGATCGGGGGATATTATGGTGTCATTGTTAGAGGATATATTTAAGGAGAGAGAGGATGACTTATGTGATGGAGCGAATAGTAATAGTTTAGTCTTTTTTGGATTCAGTAAGAGGCAATATTGTTGGAACTAGTTTTCGGCTGCTGTGAAAGCTTTTTGAGTGATATTTTGAAGGTCATTTATGGAAGAAGCTGAGCATATGAGTGTTGAATCATCGGCATATTGAATACAGATTGATTGAGGAAGGGACTTATTTAGGTTGTTTATGAAAATAGAAAAGAGGAGAGGTCCAAGTATGGAGTCTTGTGGTACACCTATTTTGATAGGAAGAAGAGATGAGTGATTTTCCCATAGCACTGCCTGTTGTCTATTATTTAAGTGGGAATAGAACCACTGGATAGCCTGAGAGTCCAAAGCAAGAGATTTCAAGATGCTAAGTAAGAGAGTGTGGTTGACCATATCAAGGGCTTTAGAGAGGTCTAATAATAGAGCAGAGTACAGTAAGTTGTTATTCCGATTTCTATTAATATGGTCAGTGAAAGACAAGAGCGCAGTAGTAGTACTGTGATAAGGTCTAAAACCATGTGGACTGTCTGCTAGGAGATTGTTTTGGAGGAGGTGATTAAGTAATTGCCTATGTATACATCTTTCCATGATTTTTGCTAAAGGGGGAAATAAGGCTATGGGACGCAAGTTAGAGAGGTCATTTAAGTTACCACCCTTATGTAATGGGATGATATGAGAGACTTACCACCCTTATGTAATGGGATGATATGAGAGACTTTCCAAAGGATTGGGATACAGCCTTCTGTTATGGTACGATTGATTTAAAATAGAGACAGGGAAGGCCAGTGGTTTGGCTGCAATCTGTAGGTATTCGGCTGGAATGAGGTCAGCTGAAGGGGTACAAGGTTTTAGCTTGGTAAGTAATTTATGAATGAGATCTGTTGAGACTGGTTGTAGTAATTTAATTTAAAGATTAAAAAAATGCTAAACACCAAGGGCCAGATTCTGAAAGACTTGCTCTCTGCAATTAAGTCAGTTAACAGAGAACGAGGCTTTCCAAATCTGGGCAGGCTTACTCGAGATTAAATCATTTAAACTGAGAGCAAAACTTTTGGAATGCAATCCCAAATCCTCAAAGGAATGTGGTCAGTTTCATAAAAGTGGACAAAAATAATGGACTAAGATAATGACTTACAGTAATGAAAGAATGTTACCAAATGGTAAATTTGCACATAGTTAATGTATGGCAAAACTGACATTTATTGGCTGTCATACAAAATTATGACACTGATTTTAGTTTGTATGAGTTTTTGAATGCCAGGATAGATTATGATGCCTGCCTGCTCTTTGTTTATGAATTTCAAATATACCAGTCTTCTGTTTCAGTCAGTTGTACTGTCCAAGGGTCAGAAATGGAAAGTGCTGGTGATTATTTGGATGGAGATTAACATTTTTGGGGGTTTATTGCTTTCCTGCATTAAAGACAAAGTTTTTGTGGCAGATATTTGGTGTTTTCACTTTGTGGCAGTTATGACGTGTTCCAGCATTCCACACAAACCTGGTGTTTATTATGTCAGATAATTTTTAGCATCTAATTAGTGATGAGCACTAGGGGACTGAATATAATTTATCAAAACATCTGTTAATAGTAAATTAAAACAACATGCAAGTTCAAATTCTTTATTGCAACATATGTACTATATAGTGCCTGGCTAATGGCTTAAAGGAGAATTTTGTTACCTGATGAGATGTTTAAATAACATCATCTGCTTCAAATTAAGGGTATTGTGATGGGTACTTCTATGGCTTCAGTTACACTAGCTTAGTGGAAAGAGGTCAGCCTCTTTCCTCTATGTATATTTTCAGTTAAATGTAATTTTTCAGTCTCTTGATAGACTGTTTAGTTTTTCTAGTTCAAGGAACAGAAATTTGTATTTTGAGAGAGATGGAAAATTGAGTTTCATTGGGAAGTTTAGTGAAAGTACCACTGGCTATTTAGATGTAAACTTTTTTTTGGGGGGGGGTAGAAATTAGCTTAAGAGTTTAGTGGAAAGTTTTAACATCGTGCTTGTGTTGTACTAGCCCCAACCCTGTTTCTCTAAAAACAAATGTTACCAAAGTCATTTAGCGAATGTGAAAATTTAAAAAGAGCATCTCTTCTTTGTCAGAGAAGTCATTTATAACTTGGAACTAAGTTTGGGCAATCAAGATTTGGTAAAAGTTGTAGGAGCTAAACTTGATATTGTTAATAAAAAAATAAACCTAAAAGTAGACTGCAGCATCATTAAATAGTTGGTCATTTTCCCTTTTGAAACACGTTCCTAATGTAGATTTATAAGCACTTTCCCATTATTTTACAGTAGCAAACAACAAAAAGTTATTTAAAATAAATGGCCATTAAAAATGTAGTGCAAGTGGTATTATCTGTGGTTTCTTGACTTTCCTGTGATTGCTTGTTTTATTGGGAAATCAAACCGAAGATTGTATGAGTCCAGTGTATGTGAGCAATTGTGTAATTTTAATACAAAACTTAAAGTAATGCATTAGCAACATACAGTATTTGCTCAGATTTCAAGAATATTTTTTTTTTGTTAGTAATAAAACAGGGCAGGTTTCTTTGGATATTGGAGGGGAGACCTTTTCAGCATTATATTGACAGTTTACAGAGGCAGCAGTGTTCAACCCTGTTTGTGTTGTATTTTATTTTGATTTTAGTTACTGGGTTTAGTCAGAAGCCCCTTTTCAGGGAAGACAATGGGAGAAAAGCACCAGCATATTACAAAAAATTTTTTTTGTGTAGACAGTAATATACATTAAAAGTTGCATTTCGCTATTTACATTCATATGAAATATTGTAAATACTTGGGAATTTAATAGATGTTGAATGCCGAGCATTTGAAGATGTGTATTTAGTGGATTTGTCAAATGTTTAGTAGGGGTTGTGAATAAGAAATTCAAAGAAATGAAGTAAGGGAAAGAACTTGGGGGGAGGGGTGTTAATATTGTAGTTGAAAGTGGGGTTTCAAGAGTTCAGAGATAATTCTGACGATTAGTTTTTTATAATTTATTAATAAATATTAGTAGAAAACATTTTATGTCTTGGATCTTTAAGAAGAGTCTTACTTGTGTTGCTGTATTATTGGTTGATTTTAAACCCTGTTTGTCTAATAGTATTTAATGACTTTTTTTTTTTTTTTTTTTTGAACCGGTATTAATTCTGCAGATGGCCAAGTGTGTAAACTGGAATGAGAGTGCTGAGTTTACTCACTCTGTTTCCCGTGGTGTATATATATTTTTTTTTGTTGCAGATGGTTCATGCAATTAAATTCATTTTGGTTCATAGGTTGACAGGTGTGTACTTATGAGCCTTGGTCTTCAAGCACTGCCTTTAACTTAACCATGAGATGAGATCAGGTTTTACACAGGTGTACATTGTGCCCTCATTCAGGGCTTGAGCTTTGAACATCAACCTCTGCACTGCCGAGTAGTTTTCAGTTATTAATTTTGAGCTTCTTTTCTGCTGTTTGCATCAGTGCGACACGTGACTGGTCGTTATGATTTCTACATAAAATTTGGTTTGCCTAAAAGATCATTTGAAGGCGATTTAGAGCTTAACCCTGACAGTTCAGCTAGATTGCAGCTTTTGTCAGGTATTCTGTTTTATAGCAAGTGGTGTTAAAAGTAGTTCTCCCTACTTATGAGAGGTGGCACTTATTAATGTTGATGAACCAGCTAGTTTTACTATTCCGCAGTGTACCTCATTTTCTACAGGTAAGTTGAGAAAAGCAACTTTGCCAAAAATAAGAGTACTTGTTTATGTAGTTCTGTAGTGTTGCTGATACGGGCTCTTCGTGTAATGATGGCTCTGTCAAAGTTGCTGGAAGAGAATTTCACGTGGGCTGCTATTTACATTTATTAACTGTAAATGTCCAGCTGGGAGGTGTACACACACTTTGTTGACCTCAGCAAGGGACAGGTTTCGGATACAAGGTTGTGTACCATGACTACAGTATGAACGTGGTAGTCTTTTATTGCAGTCTGAGACTGATTCCATTCTGAAATGGAATGGGCTTTTAGTTAGGAAATGATTAGATGTTGTCAGCTGTAAAGTCCTTGTACTCTGTTGGTTTGTGGGTCACTGGAAGGGAATGTCAGCGCTGTAATAAGGATGGCACTGGGGTGGACTGTGTAGTCAGCAAATGGAGGGAGAGGTTTTCGGCTGCTGTGAAAGCTTTTGAGTGATATTTTGAAGGTCATTTATGGAAGAAGCTGAGCATATGAGTGTTGAATCATCGGCATATTGAATACAGATTGATTGAGGAAGGGACTTATTTAGGTTGTTTATGAAAATAGAAAAGAGGAGAGGTCCAAGTATGGAGTCTTGTGGTACACCTATTTTGATAGGAAGAAGAGATGAGTGATTTTCCCATAGCACTGCCTGTTGTCTATTATTTAAGTAGGAATAGAACCACTGGATAGCCTGAGAGTCCAAAGCAAGAGATTTCAAGATGCTAAGTAAGAGAGTGTGGTTGACCATATCAAAGGCTTTAGAGAGGTCTAAGAATAGAGCAGAGGACAGTAAGTTGTTGTTCCGATTTCTATTAATATGGTCAGTGAAAGACAAGAGCGCAGTAGTAGTATTGTGATGAGGTCTAAAACCATGTGGACTGTCTGCTAGGAGATTGTTTTGGAGGAGGTGATTAAGTAATTGCCTATGTATACATCTTTCCATGATTTTTGCTAAAGGGGGAAATAAGGCTATGGGACGCAAGTTAGAGAGGTCATTTAAGTTACCACCCTTATGTAATGGGATGATATGAGAGACTTACCTTATGTAATGGGATGATATGAGAGACTTTCCAAAGGATTGGGATACAGCCTTCTGTTGTGGTACGATTGATTTAAAATAGAGACAGGGAAGGCCAGTGGTTTGGCTGCAATCTGTAGGTATTCGGCTGGAATGAGGTCAGCTGAAGGGGTACAAGGTTTTAGCTTGGTAAGTAATTTATGAATGAGATCTGTTGAGACTGGTTGTAGTAATTTAATTTAAAGATTAAAAAAATGCTAAACACCAAGGGCCAGATTCTGAAAGACTTGCTCTCTGCAATTAAGTCAGTTAACAGAGAACGAGGCTTTCCAAATCTGGGCAGGCTTACTCGAGATTAAATCATTTAAACCGAGAGCAAAACTTTTGGAATGCAATCCCAAATCCTCAAAGGAAATGTGGTCAGTTTCATAAAAGTGGACAAAAATAATGGACTAAGATAATGACTTACAGTAATGAAAGAATGTTACCAAATGGTAAATTTGCACATAGTTAATGTTGAGTATGGCAAAACTGACATTTATTGGCTGTCATACAAAATTATGACACTGATTTTAGTTTGTATGAGTTTTTGAATGCCAGGATAGATTATGATGCCTGCCTGCTCTTTGTTTATGAATTTCAAATATACCAGTCTTCTGTTTCAGTCAGTTGTACTGTCCAAGGGTCAGAAATGGGAAAGTGCTGGTGATTATTTGGATGGAGATTAACATTTTTGGGGGTTTATTGCTTTCCTGCATTAAAGACAAAGTTTTTGTGGCAGATATTTGGTGTTTTCACTTTGTGGCAGTTATGACGTGTTCCAGCATTCCACACAAACTTGGTGTTTATTATGTCAGATAATTTTTAGCATCTAATTAGTGATGAGCACTAGGGGACTGAATATAATTTATCAAAACATCTGTTAATAGTAAATTAAAACAACATGCAAGTTCAAATTCTTTATTGCAACATATGTACTATATAGTGCCTGGCTAATGGCTTAAAGGAGAATTTTGTTACCTGATGAGATGTTTAAATAACATCATCTGCTTCAAATTAAGGGTATTGTGATGGGTACTTCTATGGCTTCAGTTACACTAGCTTAGTGGAAAGAGGTCAGTCTCTTTCCTCTATGTATATTTTCAGTTAAATGTAATTTTTCAGTCTCTTGATAGACTGTTTAGTTTTTCTAGTTCAAGGAACAGAAATTTGTATTTTGAGAGAGATGGAAAATTGAGTTTCATTGGGAAGTTTAGTGAAAGTACCACTGGCTATTTAGATGTAAACTTTTTTTGGGGGGGGGTGGAAATTAGCTTAAGAGTTTAGTGGAAAGTTTTAACATCGTGCTTGTGTTGTACTAGCCCCAACCCTGTTTCTCTAAAAACAAATGTTACCAAAGTCATTTAGCGAATGTGAAAATTTAAAAAGAGCATCTCTTCTTTGTCAGAGAAGTCATTTATAACTTGGAACTAAGTTTGGGCAATCAAGATTTGGTAAAAGTTGTAGGAGCTAAACTTGATATTGTTAATAAAAAAAATAAACCTAAAAGTAGACTGCAGCATCATTAAATAGTTGGTCATTTTCCCTTTTGAAACACGTTCCTAATGTAGATTTATAAGCACTTTCCCATTATTTTACAGTAGCAGACAACAAAAAGTTATTTAAAATAAATGGCCATTAAAAATGTAGTGCAAGTGGTATTATCTGTGGTTTCTTGACTTTCCTGTGATTGTTTGTTTTATTGGGAAATCAAACCGGAGATTGTATGAGTCCAGTGTATGTGAGCAATTGTGTAATTTTAATACAAAACTTAAAGTAATGCATTAGCAACATACAGTATTTGCTCAGATTTCAAGAATATTTTTTTTTTTGTTAGTAATAGAACAGGGCAGGTTTCTTTGGATATTGGAGGGGAGACCTTTTCAGCATTATATTGACAGTTTACAGAGGCAGCAGTGTTCAACCCTGTTTGTGTTGTATTTTATTTTGATTTTAGTTACTGGGTTTAGTCAGAAGCCCCTTTTCAGGGAAGACAATGGGAGAAAAGCACCAGCATATTACAAACATTTTTTTTTTTGTGTAGACAGTAATATACATTAAAAGTTGCATTTCGCTATTTACATTCATATGAAATATTGTAAATACTTGGGAATTTAATAGATGTTGAATGCCGAGCATTTGAAGATGTGTATTTAGTGGATTTGTCAAATGTCTAGTAGGGGTTGTGAATAAGAAATTCAAAGAAATGAAGTAAGGGAAAGAACTTGGGGGGGGGGTGTTAATATTGTAGTTGGAAGTGGGGTTTCAAGAGTTCAGAGATAATTCTGACTATTAGTTTTTTATAATTTATTAATAAATATTAGTAGAAAACATTTCATGTCTTGGATCTTTAAGAAGAGTCTTACTTGTGTTGCTGTATTATTGGTTGATTTTAAACCCTGTTTGTCTAATAGTATTTAATGACTTTTTTTTTTTTTTTTTTTTGAACCGGTATTAATTCTGCAGATGGCCAAGTGTGTAAACTGGAATGAGAGTGCTGAGTTTACTCACTCTGTTTCCCGTGGTGTATATATATTTTTTTTGTTGCAGATGGTTCATGCAATTAAATGCATTTTGGTTCATAGGTTGACAGGTGTGTACTTATGAGCCTTGGTCTTCAAGCACTGCCTTTAACTTAACCATGAGATGAGATCAGGTTTTACACAGGTGTACACTGTGCCCTCATTCAGGGCTTGAGCTTTGAACATCAACCTCTGCACTGCTGAGTAGTTTTCGGTTATTAATTTTGAGCTTCTTTTCTGCTGTTTGCATCAGTGCGACACGTGACTGGTCGTTATGATTTCTACATAAAATTTGGTTTGCCTAAAAGATCATTTGAAGGCGATTTAGAGCTTAACCCTGACAGTTCAGCTAGATTGCAGCTTTTGTCAGGTATTTTGTTTTATAGCAAGTGGTGTTAAAAGTAGTTCTCCCTACTTATGAGAGGTGGCACTTATTAATGTTGATGAACCAGCTAGTTTTACTATTCCGCAGTGTACCTCATTTTCTACAGGTAAGTTGAGAAAAGCAACTTTGCCAAAAATAAGAGTACTTGTTTATGCAGTTCTGTAGTGTTGCTGATACGGGCTCTTCGTGTAATGATGGCTCTGTCAAAGTTGCTGGAAGAGAATTTCACGTGGGCTGCTATTTACATTTATTAACTGTAAATGTCCAGCTGGGAGGTGTACACACACTCTGTTGACCTCAGCAAGGGACAGGTTTCGGATACAAGGTTGTGTACCATGACTACAGTATGAACGTGGTGGTCTTTTATTGCAGTCTGAGACTGATTCCATTCTGAAATGGAATGGGCTTTTAGTTAGGAAATGATTAGATGTTGTCAGCTGTAAAGTCCTTGTACTCTGTTGGTTTGTGGGTCACTGGAAGGGAATGTCAGCGCTGTAATAAGGATGGCACTGGGGGGGGGTGGACTGTGTAGTCAGCAATGGAGGGGGAAGAAGATTGCATGTATATGAATGGTGCCAGTGCTATGCAGGTAATGAGGGGAGGTGTGAACTTATGTGCTCTATGGGCAACATTAAGCAGTGCTGCCAACCCATTGCACTTTTGTCCACCATATTGCTGCCTAATAGTAAAATGATTGCATTTGCTGGCCAGTAGTAAAATAATTGTATTATTGATGACAGAAGTCTGATACTTACAGTTGAAAGGATAGCATGGTTTGGTTTGTCGCATGAAATTTAGAATGGTCTATATTATTTTCAGGACATTTGTTTGCTAAGCTGAAATGGTTTACATGGTCAGTACTTTCAGACTAGAACTGTGGTGTGGCGAATCCAGGATATAAACTTGGTCTGATTGGGACACTGATATTATTGTGTTTTGTTTATGCTGTGCTTCCTTAAACCACTTTTTTTTTTTTTTTTTTTTTTTTAAGATGTTGGTGAGTTGACTGAAAAAAATTTAAGTAAATAAGCAAAAGTGAAACAAGCAGTCATTAGTAGAAATGTTGTAACCCTCATGCCTGCTGTCTATGGAGGAAGGTTATTCAGAAAAGCAGCTTTACACGAGAAAGGACTTTCCTGAAAGCTGTAGTTTGCTTTGGCAGTTGTTCAGCACTATGTAAATTTTTCAAGAGTAAAGTTTAATTGCAGTGTGTCATATTACACACAAACAAAACAAAGTCAACAATACTCAACAGGGTGGTGGTGATGAGGAATAACCAGAACACAGGAATACATAAAGTCTCAATTATTATTTGTTTTAATTTGCCAGTCCTTTAAAATACGGTAAATTCACTCTTTTGAAGGATGACATGTGCACACTTTAAAAATAAGTGATGATTGCTTGTATTACAGTTTTGTTTGAGCTTATGATTAGCGTTTTAGTTGAGTTTAAATAGTTTGTGCTTCAGAAATGTGTTGTCATTGTTACTGGTCCCTTCAGTTAAAGTACTTTACAATGGTTTTGCTTAATAGTATGTGTTTGCTGGTTACAGAGCAGTATTGTGGAAAGTGGGGATCTTACTGAGTAACATTTGCAAGAACATTCTGTTATTGTGCCTTTGAGAGAACCACTGGGCTGTGGCAAGCTAATCAGTGCAGGTATCAGGTGTCCACTGCCACAGCAGCTACATAGCAATAAACATATTGGCAGTGGTGTTGATGTCTTTTCGGGAAAAGGTCTTGACTAATAGAGAAAAGTGGCAGCCTTTTAAATGTCTTTCTGGAGCACTTCTTTTTCAGAAAGTTATGGGACTGTGTAGAGTTGAATTACATGTTTCCTGGCCTCCTTTTGACCATGTCTGACTAGCAGATTGATTATTTACGTTGATAACACTGATTAGGGGCACTTAACAGTCTATAAAAGATATAGTATTCTAAGGAGACGCATTCTTTTTTATAAACTGCTGCTGTTTGCATAGAGTTTGCATAGCGGCTGTGGGAAATATCGATCAAACTCTTCCTTATTCAGCCCCAAAGAGAGAAGTGCTCAGAGTGTAAATGTTCTTTCTGTCTTGAACCTAGCCACTGAAAAGCTGATGTTCACCTCAAATGTCCTTCTACCTTCCTGTAAAAGAACTATGTTGTATTATTATTCAAATTCCCTCTAGACCTTTTTGGTTTCCCTCCTCTTTCATGCTGGAGATACTTGCCTGTCTGCCCACCACCTTTTTTTTTTTTTGCTTTTATTTTTTTGATCGTCTGAGAGTCATCAGTCCTATTTTTCTCCCACTTTCAGGGTGCACTGTCAAAGCTAGTCACTAAAGGCGAATGAGATTTGCAGCTGATTTTGAATTAAATCAGTTAACTGCACTTTTCCTTATTTTTTTACTGCACTTTCTCTTTTTTTTTTCCTGTTTGCATTTAACAGAGACGGCAACAACTTCGTTCTCAAGCAGTTCTGTAGCTCTTTGTCCAGTAGCATGTATTTCCAATACTGAAGTCCACTAAAAAGGTAATGTTTCAATTTCTTTGAGGTTGACTATATGATAAAAGTTAAGCCTCAGTATCGGAGGTAAAAATTGTTTTTAACAGTGAGAAACTTTGGAGTGGTAGTTGTAGATTCTATTTGTGCTCTGTCTGGCACTTGCATTAAAATATTCCTCATGTCCTAGTAATACTTGGCTTTGCCTGTGTTCAGTACAATGCAGTAAAAACAAGCCGGAAACCAAGTACTATCAAAGGTTGTAAGTGCCTTGTACAGTGTGTGTTGTGTATTCTTCTTACAGAGTATCAAGGATTAGTCCAGATAAAATCACTTTAGCTATCAAATCTAGAAAACTGTCACTCTGGTATCCTCCCTGTGGGAGGAATTGGAATGTCAGCAAGGTGAATTTATCCCTCCCACAGGGAGGGTATCCGAGAACGAAACTAGACTCACCTAGATTTGATAGCTAAAGTGATTTTATCTGGACTATTCTTTCGTACCCTCTTTGTCACAGGTGGGTTACCAGACTTCAGGCCCTCGAGATTACCTCTGTTTTTCTTATGTAATGAAAATTTTAATATATGGAGTACTCTGGTTTGGGATCAGAAAATGAGGGCGAAATAATGTTGTTGCCATGCAAGAACCCATCTCTACAACTTTTTTTCATATGAGCCTAACATTGTGCTGCTAGACATACTGCAGTCCTCACTGAACTGTGTGGAGAAATCATCAGACAACTTTAAAAACTGTAACACCCTTTCTGCAGTGCATCAACTTTTAAATGCTGTTAGTTTGAAGTGCTGCACGTTTTGAACTGCTAATATATTAGGGCTGGTAAAATTCTCCATGCGTTCCAAAGGATTATGCTCCGAGAGCCTGTCCTAACAGTTTGTTTTCCTGAAACTTTGTAAACCCTGTACCCTGTCTACTATGAAAATGTTTGACCATTTTCATGGATCACTTAATGACTTTGTATGTGTAGCTGTACTTTTATCTGTACTGAATGTTTTAACTCCTAGGTCCTTTGTATGTGTAATCGTATCACTTTTGCCCATCTGGAACTAGATTGTGGCTGAAAAGGGTCTTCGGACCAGTTTACTTACCCGGTTAACAATTAGAAAATAAGTAAACAAATGAATTCAGGTTCATTCTTGGTGAACTTCTCATATTGTCAGACACATATCAACTTTATGATCAGAGACTGGATCATAACCTTTTTGTTTGCTTAGGCTTGTCATTATGTCTGTCACACAGATTGTTGTTTGGTTTAGTACAGTGATTGACATGCAAATAGATCTGCATATATTTAGTAGTATGCACATCAGAGTAGATCCAGAAATTTACGGGGGAGGGGTGGTTGTGCAGCCTGTCACAGAAGAGTACCTTTTGAGGAGACAGATACTTTTGCACTAGGTTTGATGCTGATCACGTTGTACAGAGCATCGCTGTATAAATGAAGAAACCAGCTGTGATGTATCTTTACATTTCAGTACTGCGATGTTTGAAGATGCATCTCATGTGTTGTTTTTTCATAGCCTGGACAGGCCATGTCTTTGTTTTCTTTGTCCTTGCTGCTTTTTGGCTTTAGAGGTACTATGACAGACCAGATTGAAGTTAAAGAGCATGTGATATGACCATAGTAACAAATTTAAAACAGTGTTCCACTTATGCACAAAACGTTTTTTTTTTCAAAAATATTCTACCCGAAAAGGTAAAGCACTAAAAATTATACAGGGAAAACAAAGCAAAATGTAAGCAAAGCCATATGGTTCTGCAGGATGAGAAATACTGAATTGAAAACTACATTCATGCTATTGTCATCTGCTGACACAAAGTAAAGTATCTTGTTCAGTGCAAGTTTCTAGAGGTAGACCCCTTGGCTTTTTAGAAGGGGAGAGCACAATTATTTGGTGCACAAAAATAATTCTAAACATGAATATCAAACCTGAACTCAAGGTAGACCAAGCAACAAACTGCTGCTTGTTTGTAATGTGGATATTACTGGAAAGAGAGATGAATGTACAGACAAACAACGTTAGACATTACTTTATGATAGTCTGTGTTGAAAAAATGTGCATTTGTGTTTAGCGATAGAAAGTGATCTTTCTCAATAATATTGAATGCACCACACCCTTACCTTTTATTTATTTTATTTTATTTTACATTTGTTGACCGGCCTAGTCTAGCTGGATACATGTCCATTTTCAGTAGAGGCCCGGGGAGAAAAGCTCCAAAGACATATGGAATAGAAAAAATGCAAAATATAAAACTATAGTATAAGATATACAAAGGAGTAACAGTAAAGATACATGCAAAAAACTAAATTAGAAAGTGGTAGAAGTTTAAGTAAGCAAAAATTAAACCCCCCCCCCCCCATAGTAGCAATAGAGAGCATTCATTAAAAATAGTATTAAACTACAATACTTTGAATGAGCTTAGCAAGGGCAGTAAGGGATACTGTAAAAATGCAAGACAGTAAGTTTACAATGTTGTTGAGATGTAGGATTTTAGCCAGGGTTAGTGCAGGAACATAACCAGTGTATGTTGAGAGATGATTTTAGTTTCTTTTTAAATAGTGTAAGAGATAAGAGAAGCGAGGTCAGTAGGAAGTGAATTCCATAACCTTCCAACAGTGTTAGAGAATAGGGTATCACCTGCTAAGTTATAAGATCTGCAGGTGTTAATAAGAAGTTTGTTGGATGACCGTAGGTTTTTAGGATTGCTGTAGGGGATGAAAAGGCTTGAGAGTATTGGTGTATTTGTGGGTTGAGAGAGGATCTTATGGGCTATAGCAAGCTGGAGATATTGTAAATGGTGTAGAAACTCAAGCCAGCCAAGTTGTTTTAGGTTAAGGCAGTGATGAGTCCTGAAAGGGGAGGCAGTAGCAAATCGAGCAATATTATAGGATACTGCTAGTTTGCTGAGGTTACTTTTAGAAAGATTTGTATAAATGGGAGAGGCATAGAGTAGAGTGGAGATAAGGTGAGTTCTTGCTAAAGCAGCCCTGGCTGTTGGTGTAAGAAAGGGTTTGACTCTGTAGAGGGAACCTAGTTTTTTGACTGTTTTTATAGTGTTATTGATATGAGTATCAAAACTGAGGTTGTCAGTTGTTATTCCTAGTAGTTGGGTCGGGAGAAATAAGTGTACCGTTGTTTGATGTGAGTGTGAAATGAAATGGGGGGGGGGGGCTTACGGGTAGGTGAGAAGAGGAGCATTTTAGTTTTTTGGGATTTAGAAGGAGGCAACGGTCAGTGAACCATTGTTCGACAGTATTAAATGCTTTCTTGGTAAGGGTATGTAATTCAGTTGGAGAAGTAGCTGAACAGATAATAGTAGAATCATCTGCATATTGAATGCATGTAGTATGTGGAATAGTAGAATCATCTGCATATTGAATGCATGTAGTATGTGGAATTACTAACTGAAGATCATTTATATAAATGGAAAAAAGCAGAGGACCTAATATAGAACCCTGAGGGGCACCGAGGGAGATGGACAGGAGATTAGAAAGGTCATTGTGCCAAAGTACAGCCTGCTGTCTGTTTTCAAGGTAAGATTTGAACCAACTGATGGCTAAGGAATCGAGAGAAAGTGATTTCATTATATGTAAGAGGAGTTTGTGATTAACCATGTCAAAAGCTTTGGATAAATCGAGGAATACTGCAGAGGAAGGAATACTTTTGTTTCTGTTTTTATTAATACAATCAGTGAATGATAACAGGGCAGTGGTAGTACTGTGGTATGGCCTGAAGCCATGTTGACAGTTAGCTAGTAAGTTATTTTGTAGAAGGTGTTGAAGTTGCTTATGGATACACTTTTCCATGATTTTTGCCAGAGGAGATAGTAGAGCTATTGGACGGAAGTTGGAGAAGTCATAAGAGTTGCCACCTTTGTGCAATGGAATAATGTGGGAGATTTTCCAGATTGATGGGATATTACCTTCACTTATCTATTCTATTGATCAGAATAGATATTGGGTAGGCAATGGCTTTTTCACCTTTTTGAAGGTATTCTGCAGGGAGTTGGTCAGCTGAAGGGGTGTTGGGTTTGTTTTGTGAGTAGGGAGGATATGGTGGAGGTGGAGACAGGTTGTAACTGAAATAAGTGGGGAGCAGTTAGGGATGAAATAGTAATATTAGAGGTATCAGGAGATAGGTGGTTGGCAAGAGCTTGGATGGCATTGGTGAAGAAGGAATTAAAGGCATTGGCAGTGTGAATAGGATTGTTGGGGTTGGAGCCTAGTGGATTGGGAGTGATAGATTGTCCTGGGTGAAGAAGTTTGTTAATGCTGTTCCAAAACTTTTGAGGTTTGTTTTGATATGTCTGCTGTACTTGAAGGTAAAAGTTTTTTTTTTGTCTAGAATGATGGCTTTTTTTGAACTGTTTCTAAGTTGCCTAAAGGTTTGGTGATCTAATGCATTCTTAGTGGAACGCCATTTTCTCCAAGATTGGTTTCTTAAAAGGATTTTTTGCCTAGTGTCCTTAGAGAGCCAGGGGGCTGGTTTGGATTTACATCTAACAGAACGTTCTGGAGCATGGCGGTTCAGGATGGTTAAGAATGTGGTGTTGAAATATGCTACTGCTTCGTCCAGTGGGAGAGGTTTTAGTGGTGACCAGTTCATTTGAAAAAGCTCTGTCTGAAAGAGTTCAGGATTAAATTTCTTTTTGTTACGTACAGCTCTGACCGTATTAGGGTAGGTGAGGTTAGTTTTATGTCTAATAATATATGTGAGAGCGTGATCGCTTATGTCATCAGGAAGGATTCCTACTTTATAAGTTTGGTGATGATTGTTAGTAAGTATGTCCAGGGTACTTTCTTTATTGTTGGGTTTACCTTGTGTCTAATGACCTGGGAAAGGGAATGTGAAAGTACTCCTAATAGCTTTTTATAGGAAAATTTTGTAAAATAAATTGAGGGGAGCACTCTCTTTAATGCTAGTCCTTTTTCTTCCAGACATCTGCTCGATTGCCATTGTTAGAAAATAAAGTATTTCTGTAGCCTCTTCTTTGGCAAATGCCATTTAGCTGCCGTCTGACCTGTTTGCTATTCTGAGGTGGACATCTGCTCCCCTTGCCCCCATAAAACTGAGACCGCTACCCTGGATCGTTTTTATCTGATGGAATTCAAGACCAGTTTGTTGTTGAATGCTGCCTTAATTCTGAGTCTGACCCCCCCCCCAGTTTGTTAGATTGTACAACTTTGTGGCTGCTCTACCATTTTCTATTTCTCTCATTTAGACACATATCCCCCCTTCTTGCACTTCATATGCAACTTTGGTCTGATGAAAAAAGTATATGCTAGCATTCTAGACCCGATTTATGTTGTGATGCATATGTACAATTCACATGTGCCCATTTTGCATGCATGCAAACTGGCTGCTTAAAAGAGTTCTTGGTAGAATCTCTGTTGGCTGTATGTTTATATTTTTTTCTGTGAATTCATGCCTAGGACAAGTGCAGAACAAATGTCACTGAGGCAGGGTCATATGTACATATGCCATCCACTTTTGAGAAACAGCAGAAATTAAAGAAAAGGATGGAAAAGGCTTTGTGAGTCTGCAGTCGAGGCAGAAACCTTTCAATGGTCAGTAAATGGGACTAAAAGTAATTGTGCGATTAATTTTTATCACATTGGGAATAAGGTGCTATTAAGTTTTATGTGTGTTAGTTGAACTTATGACTGTGTGGAATGCAAGAGTGGAAACTAATTTGTAGGGAGGAGTTTGTTTTTTGGTTCATTTTGGTTTCACTTTCAGTCTGGAGTTTGCTGACATCTTAAAGTAATTTGTGTGTGTGTGTGGATTGTCAAATGCTTTGGTTTACTGATCCAGTAAGATCAAAGATGGCATGCCATACCATGCCATGCTATGCCTAGTACTGATGCTAGAGTATAAGGGTCTATATTAGAACACCGAACAATCAAAATGTCGAGTGCTCTAATATCGAACCCTATCAATCGAAAATTCAAAACCTCGAACATTCAGAACACATACACACAGCACAAGCACACCAAACAAACAGCAATCCACACACATACACCTAACCCTACACTAAACTATACATACACCACTAACTATCCACTTAACTTGACCCTAAAGCCTGTCACTATCGCACAGTCACCTCACCCGCGCCCTAACCTACCCTAACCCTCACGTCCACATAATCGCACACTTATCTGAACCGACCTGTAACTTTCCACCAGAGCGCTGAAAATACCGAAGTAACAGAAACTGACAACCAAATTCTTTCCCTAGGAAAAAATTCAGTTTTTTGTTTCTTCGATAAACTGGTCGATATTAGAACACTCGACATTTTGAATGTTAGGTGTTGTAATATAGATCCGAGTATAATGCTTGCATACTATTGTTTTCTTCTACATAACAAAGGTAAGCAGTGTGACTGAAGCATGTGCCTTCCATGCTGATAATTTTATTTGGGTTAAGCAAACCACTTTGCAGCAGTGAGAATTCCCCACCCACAGAGGTTTCTCATATTTGTTGGGAGGAGCATAATTTTTTTTTTTCCACTTCATTATCCCCAAAGTTTGCCGATTTCCCTGGTGCGTGTGTGTATGCGTGTGTATTCTTTACTAGTATTACCTATGTGTATTTGACAATATCAAAAACTACAAGGAACAAACATCAAAATGATGGGCACAGAATCCCGAAAAAAAATAAAAATGCTCAGAACTATCCAAAAAAAACCCCCCACCAAATTAAAACCCTGTCACCCAACACAACAAAATGTATATTTGCAGGGGGGGGGCAACCCCCCATCCCCAGTACATAAATTTACCAACTTATGGTCATGCCAACAGAAGAAAATAATCCCTTAAAAATAGGAATGACCAACGTCGCATGCAAAGAATCGCAACAGCAATCATCATTAAACAAAAAACAAAGAACCCTCTGAAAGCAAAAGAAAACGCAGCCAACACCACCACATATGCATAACTCCTGCTAAACATTTGTTGCAACAGGTAGATGAATACCTGTGTCCTTCAGAAATAGTTGGACTTTATACCAGAGTCCCCCCTCCCCCAATCTTGATGCGGTTTAGTATCCAAAAAACCTTACTTTTTATTTCTAAACCACTGCTTCGGAATGGAAAACCTGGGTCACAGTCAGGGCTTTATTATTAGTTTGAGTTGTAGTTCATGCATGTGGTTGGAGTTTGCATGGGGGGAAGGGATGAGTGACACAAGTCCACCCCCCCCCCCCAGTCAAGAGGGAGGGGGAGATGTGTATGTCCAGGTTTTGATTTGCACTGTAGAATTCTTGGTGGAGACTGAATCTAGATTTGCACTAAATCAAGGGGAGAGCAGGTTAGTTGCGAAACTTCGTCACACTCTGAAGCTCTTGATATTCCCTTGTTGATATCCATTGCACACCAAACCTTGGGGTAGTTATGGGCATGCGCCAGGGGATAGGGCATTTAAAGCCAGTGGGAATATCTTCACTTTCCACTGCTCGTCTCTCTCTCCTCCTTTAGGATTGAATGTTTTTTTTGTGGGGCAGTGAAGAAATGGGAGCTTGATGGTCAGTGAGGCAGGGACAGCAACAAAAAAAATGGGGGACAAATTTCCAAGAAAAAAAAACATTCATTCTTTTCCTTCAGGTCTCGAAGTGTTGCAAAACAAAATTTGCCCAAGCCTGTATATAGGCTAGACAGCAGTTTTTCTAATTTTGACTGCTAGTCACTGCCCAGTTTTACTTACTGACTGCATCTTAGTGAAGTTGGTATAGTGTTACAATAACCATGAAACTGTTTGAAAAGTTACTTGTTGAAAATTCTTTTATGTGAAGAACAGGGATGAGTTGTATACCGAGGTAGTTATATTTACATACTGGTATATACTCTCATTTTACCCAATGAACTTTTATTTTTTTCACATTTTTTGTAGAAAATTAAGGGCAGAATATAGTACAAGTAGCTTTTCAACTGGCTTAGCCACTTTTGGTGGTAACAACCCTCAGTCACAGAGGAATTAACTGAGCTGGTGAAACTTGCCTAAGCAAATGTAAGTGAGGACTGGAAATTTCCTAGATACTGCAGTCTTGAATATTTCATCTTCAGTTTACATAATTTTAGTTGTTTTGTATGGAAGAACATTAAATGTACCATAAAATACTTTTTTAGAGGTTTATAGTTGGCACAGATTGGAGTAATCCATGAAATAATGCCAGCATTTTTCCAGAGACATTCTGCGAAGCCAGTGATTCACCCCACTGTCATTGTAGCAAAATGTAGAAAAATACCTCATTTGTTATGTCTAGGACATTTTATATTTTAGAGGGGAAAATTTATATTGTTGAGCAATATGGTAATCCCTGTCTTGACCATTTTGCATTGTAATAAATTAAATTCTGTTAAGAAATGTGTGAGTAATTATTATGCAGTAGTGTCGCTCAGAATTGTAAGATGTAAAGAAATGTATATATTCAGTTTATAGGCGGGATCTTTGATAAAATCATTCTTTCTGTTCCTGTAGGTCCTACCAGGGCTATCCAGTGTGAGCCCCCCCCCATAACTGAATACATTGCATTTATTGTTTTATTCGATGCTACAGATGGTATGTAACACAAGTGATAGCTATATAAAACATTCATTAAGTAAACAAAGTGGTGTAGAAATTGCAATTAAAACAAGTGATTCTGAAACTTCACTTTGGGTAAGATTTCTTTTTTAATTAGCTGGGAAATCTGCCTTATTGAGGGGACTGTACAAGAAAAGTGCACTGATAGTAAAACACATTAAGTTCTTTCCTTTCGTCTAGCATTCAAAAAAATAGTGTGCTGTGGTTGTACGAGCAGAAGGAATTCTGTTAAATATTAAGGGGACTGTTTGTTGCTCTCCAGTTTCAGAGCACTGCTCAGTTAGGTTTGTGTGCTTCCTATAATGTCAGTGACAGTTTGAATGCTGTTTTATCCATGGGAGAGTTTTATTTTTATATTCAGACAAATGTCATTAACTGGTTTGTATGTATGCTTTCCTTTCCCCTTCTTCTGTTTGAGCTTATGGCTGTCTGGAATGTAAGAGGTGGAGACTGACTGAGTAGAGGAGGGGAATGTTTTTTGAAGACAGGTTTTAGTTTGGCTTGGTTTCATTTTTCAGTATAGAGTTAACTGAAGCCTTTAGGAAAGGTTTCTTGTCAATTGTTTTTTGCCCTCATTATGAATTTTGTGCAGTGTATGTCAGTTCATAGAATCATATGTCTTTAAAAACATTGTCTTCCCAAAGTATATTTTGTTTCCTATTAAGTGATCCCTCTACTGTGACTTAGTGTAACTTCGCTGTTATCGTCAGTTTGTGGCATGTTGGACTGTTTAGCTTTCTCTGTGCACAGCATATTGGTTTTGTAGGAAGTGTAATGTTATTTTCTTTAGGAATATGTTGCCCTACTGTTACGTTATCCTGTTAGTCACAGTTTATGGTTTTTGGTTCTTGGATGCTGAAGCTGTTTCTTCAACAGGAAATTTTCTTCCAAAGTGGAGTGTAGTAGTTTCAACTAGCTTTTGAAAAAGTCTTAAGTGCCAGCAGGGGATTATGTAGGATGAATGCCTAACATTATTTCATTTGCAGTTGTATGGTTTCAGAAACCTACCCTCCCCACAAGTTCAAAGCTATGGTATGGTGCAACACCTGCTTTTATGCTGGGAAAATGGTTTGTCATGAAGACAAAAATAAATGACACACACAGTTGTCCTAACATTCAGTCTACTTTAATGGCTACAGGCTTTTCACTGCACAGTGAAAGAAAATGTATTTAAACTTATTTCTGAAGCCCAATTATAGCCACTTCTCCAAAGAAACCCTGATGTCCACCCTTGTAAGTGCCAGGAGTTTAAAACAAGATCGGCTTTGCTGGCAGGAGCATACATTGGCTCGCACACACTTTGATCCCCATAATTGCTTGGTTTCAAACAGTCAGACTGTAAATGTTTTTCACACAAGAACCTACACAAAAATTCTTAATAGCTTTGAAAATAAAGAAAAGTGGTCATCTTCTTCAAAAACTGTCCGCAGGCTACTTTGTATCTGGTTTACTGACCCTTATCAGTCATGACCCGAATACAAGAAAGTCAAATACCATGTGCATTGTACAAAATCCAAGTAATGCAATGTACATAGGTTAATGTGATATTTTAATTTTTTCAGAAGACATCATTAAAGATGAAACACACCAGCTGTGTATGAATTCATATGCAGTGCGTTGCCAGCTTTAAGATAAGGTAATGTTAGTTTTCCTCCACATAATGTAACTTTCTATCTGTAGAGTGTGCTAATTTAACCAGCATCATGAAGCCAAGTCCACTTGGCATCTTGGAGTACGGATTCCAGGTTTTTTACCTCTGCTAGAACGTTGTTCCATTGGGCTGGGCCCAATCTAGAGAATACGTTTTCACCAATTGCTAGCTTGTAGGATGGTCTAGCAAATGTAAGACTGCATTCTTGGCTCCCTGTTGATGAGTAGTTTAGTTTTCTGAGTGACACTTTTTTTTTTTTCCTTAGGGGTGGGGCAGTGGTCTATATGTAGCATTTTGAATAATAAAAGCGTGTTTTTGCTTGTTATAGGGAGCAAGTGGATTTTATATAGTATGTCACAATGATGGGAGGGCCTAGCTGCTAGCAAAGCAAATTTACATATTTTTGTTTCAATATTTTGGAGCTTTTCATTGTTTTGAGTGAAATGAAAAGAGATCAAGAATGGTGTATATTCTAACTTGGAAGTAAGACATGTTTTTGGTATGGTTTTACATGTTGAAGGTGAGCGATTTGATAACCTAGTTTTAGTTGAGAGAGAACCTTGGCGATAATTATTTTATTTTTTGTAAGATTTCTGAAGTTGAGGAGAGGCATTTGTTTTAAATGTTAAAGAAAAAAATAGCTGTTTCCATTTGGGTTTGTAAGATGTAGGTGTGGTTATGATGAGTGCATCATAGCATGCTGTTAGATTTTGTGGTGTTGGGTTAAGAAGTCTAAAACCAACAAAATAAAAACGCCACTAAGTACATCTTGAAAGACTTTATTTCCTTCTTAACAGGTTGTGTTTTCATTTATATAAAATAATGAACTTCATCACAACCCAAGATAAATTCACTTCCTAAATAAATAATCTACAAAGGTCATGTTTGGTTATTAAATCAGTCATTTCAAAGATATTACAATCAATCTGTTGGTATAAAAACAATAAAATATCTTTAGTACAAATTAATAGTCTAGGTGCCTTTTCACATAAATGTAATTTTGACAATTTTTCACTAATGCCAGGTGTCTGGGTTGCATTAGTTAAACGTTGCCAGTGCAACTCACTTGTTTCCAATTTATCCTCTCATCAACACCTCATTCCATTTTGTCTGTTTCCAGCATTAAAAAAAAAAAAAATCCATCACAAACTAGGGCAGTGATGGTGAACCTATGACATGTGTGTCAAAGGTGACACGCCATAACATTTTGGATGACACCAGCGTTCGCCAGCACCCGAGTTACCAAAGAAACTGCTATTGCAATTGTTGCTTGTGTGAAGTGTATGGAGTTATTTTGTGCCAGGAGCCAGTTGAACAACTCTGTTGCAGAGGTAAGAAAGTTATTAAACTCTGTATACTTTCTCTGTAGTCTGCAAAGGGCAGCGCTGACATTTTCTCTTCGGGGTTACACTTCTGCAAAGGGCAAGTAGTCTGCATTTCTAGAAATGTGCTCTTTTTTTTAGATTCCTCTGAACTGTCTCTCTTAATCCCTGCTAAAACTGACAACTTTTTACACTTAATGACAATAAATAATGACTAATTTATATTTATAGACTAATTTTACTTCAGAAAAAGTATATTAATTCACATTCATTTTTTTCTGTCAGTGTCTCAAATTAATGCTACTGGACGTTAATCTGTCTGTCTCTTATTTCTAGATTTCTCTCTGATTCTGTTGAGATTTATCCCTGATGTTTTGAGAGCCATGCTATTTTTGTTTATTTTTTTGTTTGCGGGGGTGACACGCAAGCAGAGTCAAGTTAGGCATTTTCCGAATTTTTGACACACTGAACACAAAAGGTTCACAGTCACTCTAAGGCATGCTTACTCAAAGCATTGGAAGTTGCTAGCTTCTTAATTGCATATACTTACTCGTGTGTGAGTGAGTGAAAGTGTTTCAGTTTTTTTCACATAAGAAGTGAGACATGAAGTACAGCATGACAAATATACCACTCAGACGTGCCACAGCCAAAATTACCTCTACAAGGGATTGCTGTTGGATGACTTATCACGGTCATGTTTATTGTATCCATAATGTACCCACGTGGAGATTAACTAGCACACTTTTTTACAACCCACAGCATTCTTTTCAGCGAGTTGCTTTGTTTCTTTCCAGAATAGTTTGGAATTGGCGAAAGCATAGGTTGTTTTGTTCTTAAATACAAAGATTTAGTACTGTTTGTTGCTGATCTGGTAGCTTTTCTATGGGGGAGAGTTATGGAGGTTTTGATTATCTGGTTGTCTTACCCCCCCCCCCCCCCAAAACCTTTCCATGCTTTCTCCCAGTTTTTCTTTCATGTTTTGTATCACTGGTAGGCCAGGGGCTTGGAAGTGATCTCAGCCGCCTTTGTGTGATGATATGAAATGGTGTTTCTTGTATATGTGATGAGTTAATGGTGAAGTATGATAAGGAAAGAGTAGGGTCCTGAAGAGAGTACAGATGGAACCAATGTTAAGTTATCAAGGTAGGAGAGTTGTGCTTTTGGGTCAGGAAAATGGTCTGTTTGATTATGTAAGGTGGTCTGTTTATTTTTTTGAATTACCAAGTTGAGAAAATATGTTTCCTTTCTAATGGTTGGGGACTGTTAGTTTTGCACAAACTCTGGAAACAGTCTTGTTACCTGCTTAAAGATAGGCAGATAGGCAGCCAATCTGTTGAACTAACAGTCTACAGCTGTGTAGCAGTCTTGTCTGTTCTATCCAAAATATTAATACATTACTAGCTTACTTCTGATGTCCACTCCTTATTCCTATGCATTTCACTTACCTAAGCTGTACATTGTAGTTCTGCAAACTTTAAATATGTGAGAGAATTAAACTTTATGTACTTACACAAGACACAGACATTTTTTGTAGATACTTTTTATGTTACATGCCCATGTAGGTGTAATCCACTGTTCCAAGAACAATATTTATGATTGTGTATTCTGCATGTATCATGCAAGATATTTTTCCATTGTTTACTTTTATTGTAATGTCTGCAACTTTTCTCCCCTGGACTGTTCTGAAAGTGGACGTTTTCTTCAGTTGGACTGTCTTTGTAAACAAAAATAAAATTAAAATAAACTATACCAGTTCACTGTTTTGGGGGAGGGTGCAACAAAATACACTTGATGACTCAGTGTGGTTGTGTTTAACAGGACTTTTTTTTTTTTGTAAAATCTTTGTTTTTTTGTTGCATAATGCTTGCTGTACCTTGAGAAAATTTGCAAGAACTGCAGCAGTTAGTAATCTCTGCTGCAAACTGATAGGATAGCTTTTGCTGTATTCTGTTAGTACTTCCTTCCTGAACCATTTCAGCATTTTTTCATAGTTAATACCGGTTACCTTTAAAGCTTTTAATTATCTCTCTCTCCCTTGTGTATGTTTGTTGTGCTCATATATTGGTCATTTCATAGACTGAGCAGATACTGAGTTTATCTTTATGGTGCTGTTCATTCTTTGAGTAGTCTCATTTTTGTATCAAGGAATGTGCACAATACAGACACATGTGCCTCTCTTGTCTTGGCTGTATTTTTCCTGTTAATTCATTCAGTTTTGTAGTTTTCTTCAAGTAATTTGTTCTTGTATCGGTGAGTGTTTATCTAATACAGTGTGAATTTTTGGTTGCCTTTATTTGATTAGATGGCTTACACATTTGTCGACTTCCTGAGCAAAACTGTGTATTCATTTACAGATTTGCATAAGGATTTATGATTTGAGAATCATTTTCTTTGACAGTAGTGACTTATAGTGGTTGACTTTGATAAGTAGTAAGATTACAATTTCCGCAGCATTTCTTGTTATGCAACATTAGCTTTGGCAGCACCCCTGCATAACAGGGTGCCGTGTGCCTCCTGTTGTGTTAAACCACGCACAGTTATTTGAGTTTTGCTAGGCTGTGTGTAATGTTTGCCCCTCGGGCTTGGGTTGCTCACTTAGTTTAATTTATAAATGTTCTGAAATTGGTAAAATGTTAAACACAGAATCCCAGTACACATGTATGCGGTTATTTCCCAAAATTGAAGAGAAAAGTTACTATGACTGTGTAATATTGGGATGAGAATTTCTGTTAAAAAAAAAATTCTTTGCGGCATTGTGGATGTTACAAGTGTGTATGGGGGGATAGTGTAGTAAAGACATTTTCTTGGGTGGGTGTGGGGGTATTTACCAAAGCCTAATACAGAGTTCTTAGACCTCTAAACTGTCCTTATTTTTCAGGCCTGATTTAGGATGTCCCTATTTTTTGAGGTATATCCCTATTTTAAGACTTGACTTGCCCCTTCACGCAATATTTTTTTGAATCTCGTGATTTTTGAAGCTGTCTAGTATACAAAAACCACACTACGTGACCAACATAAGAGTGGCAACAATTGTTTAAAGAAGAAAGGACACTCCTCTTACAAATCCCCTTTTTCTAAAGCAAAAATAAATGACCTTTTGAATTTTGTTATACATTTCATTTAAGTCTGCTGATTTTACACTATTTCTTTGATAATATGCTTACATTTTTCCATCATTTTTGTTGCTGTCTGTTTTTTAAATGTACTTCTGGTAGTATCCTGCATCCCTACTGGAAGTGGGAAGTACTGCTAAAACTCACTGTAAAATATGAACGGAGCACCAACAGAAATACAGAAAATGTGTGTGGGCAACAACACCTTACGATGCATAATACTCAACACTGGTGTTCCTCCGGGTTGTGTGCTTAACCCGTCTGGTGTTCACCATCCTCGCCCATGACTGTTCTGCAAAATACACCACCAATCACATCATTAAGTTTGCAAATGATATTACGGTTGCGGGCCTCCTCAAAGGAGAGGATAAAAGGGCTTACAGAGACGAGGTCTATTCATTGATTGACTCTTGTGCTAAGAACAACCTTGACCTGAATGTCAATAAAACAAAATAAATCTGTGTAGACTTCAGGAAAAGGTGAACAGACTCATCACTCGTGGAAAGGGTCAAGTCAAATCTACAAAATTTTTGGGGGTGCACATTTCGGAGGATTTCTGTTGGACTGTGAACACTGCACAGTTCATCAAAAAAACACATCAACATCTCCACTTTCTCAGAAGGCTCAAAAAAAAAAACAAAGCTCCCACCTACTGTTCTCACCACATTCTACGGAGAAGCAGCTGAGAGCATTCTCACTAGTAGCTTCACAGTTTGGTTTGGGAACAGTTCAATAACAGAAAGAAGCTGCAGAGAGTGGTGTGAGTTGCCGGAAAAATCATGGGCAGCAACTTACCATCAATCCAGGATCTCTTTGCAGCAAGAAGCATTAAACGTGCATCCAAAATAATATATGACCCCTCTCTCACCCTACACACTGCTGGGTTTACACAACTGTTTTTGGGCAACAGATATCAGAGTGTCTGCTGCAAGGCCATCAGATACTTAAATAGCTTCTACCCAGCAGTGTTGAGACTTGTAAACTCTGATACCAGTCACCGATTATTTAGTCGGTAATCCTTCACAATTCATAGCTCAGCTGAAAAGGGTGAAATATCTTTTTTTATTCTATGATGTAGCAATATATTTTCTTATTCGTGTGCAAGTTGCCTGCTGTTTGTCCATCTGCATCAGACAATCATACCATGTGCAGTCCTGCTCCATCATTCGTCCTCCTGTGGGTCTTGTATTGAAAATCTTTTTTAATTTGAAATGTTTTACTATTCTTTTTATCCTTGCTTCCTGTGTACTCTCTGGTGAGTAGATACTCAGAATTTTGTTTAAGCTGCACTTTTGTAGTCTTAAATGGCAATTAAGTTTACTTTGACCTTTGAACAGTTTTAGCCTCAAATTCATGTTCTATTTGTTCCTGTCTGTAATGCATTTTTTTTTCCTCTTCAAAACAGATTGTAATTAACTGTGTCATTTCTGCTTATCTAATATTACTGGAGCTTTTCTCTCCAGGTCTGTGCTGAAAAGGGGTTTCTGCCCAATTAGACCAACCCGATCAACATATGTCAAAATGAATGCATCTGGTATTCAAATATTATGCTAATTAGATGTCCATATTTTTTTATTTGCATGTTTTTCAAGGCCTTTTTTCCTATTTTCAATGTCTGCAGGTTGAGGGGTCTGTTCTTAGTGTTCTCCCCTACATTTGACCTTAACCTGGTGTACCATGACTTGTGGTACCTGCAGTGCTGTAACACAGGTACCATTCATCCATTATATGAGACCAGTTTAAAAAAAAAAAGTATAAAATACTGTACCCCCATGCCGTCATTCAGTGAGTTTTACCCTTAGTGATGTTGGTGCAGAAATCTATATATGGGGGTGGTGTGGTGCATCAGTGGACTTTAGTGGCTGCACTCTTATGCATGCACGCTGTCCCTGTGATGAATTCGCCAAGGAGTGTCGGTGATTCTTTAAAACATTTTGAAGCTTTTATTAAGAAACAAGTTGCATAAAATTGGTATGATAGAGTGGAAAATGCCCAGTGGCACTTCAGCTAATGCATGTATAAAGAGAAAATGGATACAAGAAATATACACACACACACGTTCCTACCAAACCATACTACTAATGCTGAAGCATGGTATTCTTTTACCATTAAGTTCATAGGCAGGCAGTGTGGGTAGGGTTAAGGGCTGTGTGGGCAAAGCTTCTATGGAAGTGGTATACTGTAGTACAGTCCTGCATATTAAATGTAGTCTGTAGTGGTATTGTGACATGCAGTAGCAGCCAAGATATTAATGTATTCATGAGGAGCACACGCCATGAAGCTCACAATGCAGCTGTCATTCCAAGGCAATTATAAAAATGGATGACTGTGAGAAGGAACGGTAGACAGGTGACTGGCTGTGGTTGCTCCTGCATACCACCTGATGGGGCATAGGTAGCCTGATTGCTGTTTTTAAATGGAGACAGTGGGTCCAACTTCCCTCTTCACTCAGTAAATCCCCACCATGTGTCTGTGTATGGTGATTACTGAGTAGCTGATGAAATGATCTGGAGGAAGTTGATTGATTGTCTTTGTCACTTAAAAGCAGCCTGGAAAAACAACCGAGTAAAACCAAAAGTACAAAAATAGTCATAAACCCATGTCTACACAAAATATTTTTTACACTAGCACTTTAAAAGTTAGAGGCCTGTGAAAAATCTTGTCATACAGGCATGGTGTCCAGGCAGACACTACCAGTAAGCCTGGTGTGGGATTGAATCCAGAGTACCATCTAAATGAGAGAGGAAAGCTAAGGCAGCCTGTGGCCTGCTGTCTCTCACTTTCTTGGGTGTTTGCGGTACTTCCTTTCTGCACACACTCGCACCTTACAGCTTGGAGTATTTCATGGTACAGGCCTTTACTAAAACAAGGTTGTAACCGGCACAGGTGCTCTTGGAAAGAGCAAATATGGAAATATATCTGCTTTCGCATGGTACCACTCTGATGGTTGGAGAGCGCTTCAGAAGTAAAGGTGCTTTTTGTCCAAGTGACTGTAATGGTGATGACCCCACCCACAATCCATTGGCATGATTAGGCCTGCATTGCTGAGGATTTAGAGACGTGGGACCCTTGACAGACACCCGCTGGTAGACAAGGAAATGCAAAAGTCTGACATGCATGGTAGCAGATAGCAGACCTCGTAATAAATTATTATGGAGGTAAACTGAAAAGCATTAATTTGGTCCTGTTGCAAATTTACTACTAACTTACTAACTGTAGAAAACGTAAGGCATTGTTTCTACTATGCTAACTGTTGAATGTGTAAACCATGCTTTGCTTGTACTACATCAGTTGTAATTCGCTGAAGTTTGGGCATCGGGCTGGCAACTCGGCAACATAAACTTTGCTGAAGGTTGGGTGTCAGGCTGGCAACTCTGCACCATAAAAATCTACTGCCAATCATTAGCGGACCGGAGTTCCACTGTGGCGACCCCTAACCGGGAAAAGACAAACAACAAACGAGCTCTTTCGGCATGTTTTTACTGAATTAAATTGCTAGCCTGCACTGAAACTGTTGCTTTAAATTAGGACCTTGGGTAGTGCTTCATACCCTTTGTTATAGAAACATCCTGTAATGTGTTGCTTTTTCTTATCAACTTTAAAATTTTTTGGAGGCAGCAAATCATTTATTGATATATTAATTCATAACTACAACATTGATTTACATACCTGGTGCAGCAATTGTCTCACAGTTGTTGGTCAGGGTGCCTTATGAGTGCAGTCTGTATTTCCCTCCTCTGTCTCTCTGCCCCTCCCCTGGGTGTATCTTATCTTACGTTCCCCTTGCATACCAAAAACTTGCAAATAGATGTGAAAGACACAATGGACTTTTGTCCAACCAAGTATTTTACAACTTGCTGCTTGTTGGGATAGGCTGCATTTTCCTGTGCAACTCTGGGTAGGGTAAAGCAATATCCGAAGATGAATTGCATTCTCTTTGGGGATTTTCCTTGCAGCCTACTCCCACTAAGTTTAACTTGCCATTGGCCTGCTCAAGGTGACAGCTGGAAGGGAATTGAGCAAAGGTATATAAGCTGAGGGTTCTTAGTTTGATCCATACATTCCTTTGCTGATGTTGTCCAAAGCTGCAAACAAACCTTGGTGAGTTTGAATGCCATACATTGTGCAATACTTGATGTTCAGCCATGCATATGTAGCCTTGCTTTTTGTCACGTATATTCTCTGAACTTGTGTGGTATACTGAGTTGTAAGCCAAGCAACGCAGTAGATTAATTCCAAGTGCTAAATCGTCTAACACGCACACACACGAGACGAGTCGTTCGTATCACTTTCATTCTTTTTGCTACTCTTCCTTAAGTATGCCAGTTTACCAAGATGTGCATCGAGGTGTGTGTCTATATATACACGCGAACACTTATTTATGCTACAGTGTAGATGAACCTTTAGGTGGCATTTGCAAGCCATACTTAAGTTTGCCCTACTGAAAAAAAGGAAGTGAAGTTTTTTTGATGTTGATATTGTTATTCCTGTGCTCTGCAATAGTAAAGCTGCTTGCAGACAGGGTGAACTGTCATTACCACTAAAGTGACTTGAGCCACATGTGTTTTGGTGGTTAGTGTGGATAATCTGAAAGTCATAACCGTTAGTTTGTTGCAATGCAGGCCTGTACTTAATTGAGCAGCTGGGGTGTGTGTTAATGTCTTCATTCACTTTTTTGAAAATCCTTTTAGCTTGCTGTGGTCCCATTCAGTTGTAGTTCTGTTTTGAAAACTAGCTTTTCCTTTGAAGTTTTCTTTCTGTTGGAGCATTGAATCTTTCCAAATCAGTCAGGACAGAAATAATAGTATAGCAGTAAAAGGAGTACAGCATCCTTGCTTCCAGAAGTGAATGTGTACTTGTCCCTTCAGCTGTGTAAGTTTAGATGTAGGAATAATAAAATGCCACACTGCATTTCTTGGACTGAATGATCCTTAAAGTGATTTGTTGATGTTCTGAAAACTGACCGTAGCACTACATGCATAAACATGTACCTATAAACATATACAGCATGCAGTCATAAATTCCCTAACCGTACTTTCCTACATCAGGAAACATTTCATTATCTCATTTGTATATAAAATTAATTTTAAAATGTGGTTTCCTTGCAATGACATAAGTTCAGAGGAGGTTACTAGGCTAATGGCCCCAGGGCCCTTATAAGCTTAGCGAAGTTCGACCCTTGTTCCCTTACAGGTCTAGAGATATGGTCTATGTTATATGCAGATCTAAATCTGCACCGACTGCCCCATATGCAATAGGGACACAGGTGAAACCCCTGGGGTGAATTTGCGATTTCCCATCCATTTGTCCCAAGTTGTGCTTAAAAAGGGTTAATGAGGGGCTCTGTTTATCCTGTCTTGGAAGTTTATACCAGAGGAGAGGCAATCTTTGGGTCTCTCCAGCAAGTCCTGTTGATGTCCCATGCTATGTTAAGGTCTCTAGAGTGAGTGAATCATGTACCATTTGACTTACGAATGTGCAGCATTTCCATTAAGGCAGGATCAGAGGTTGCTCTGTATGTAAGGTACAGATGGTCTCTGAGTAGTCTGTAATACAGAATATGTTTGTGGACATGCAGTTTTGAATGAGTAGATGAAGGCAGATATTCCTTATTAGAACAACCAGCTTAAACTTGCATTTTTTTAATAAAGAAAAACATCTAAAGCAGCATAAAGATCTCTATGATGGATGTGACTGGGTAACCTTATTGTAGGTCTGCAGGTTTTATTGTTTGCATACTGTTTGGGAATGTTGATGTTCCTCTGCTATAGAGTAAGTGTAAGGACACTGTCTTCTAAAGCTGTTGTATTCAGTTTTCTTGTGTCGTGCCACTGAGGGTCTTAGCTAGTTTTTCCGATTCATTCTAAGTTGAAAGATGGATTTTTTCTTCAGTATCACTAATTCTCCACAGTGCCCATAAGTCGATTAACAGTTTTCGTTAGCATACAAAGAAGATGCGTAGGTGTGAAGGGACTAGCCAGAATGTGCCTTACCTTAGAACAGAGCTACCAACTCATTACATTGCCCCATAGTCCTAGGGCTGTTAAGAACCCCAAATGTATGTGCTACTGGTTGCAGCTCGGTCTGTAGTGGCCATTTGCGAGTTGCAACTTTGTAGTGGCCCTTTGTTCTGAGTTACAGCTCTTCCAGTTGGTGCTTGCAGCGTATATTGTTCCTGGTCTGCAACTCATTTGGTCTTTTGAGTTGGATATTTCAGTCGCTTCAGGTTTTCCAGATACTGTAGTCAGAACAGAAGTCCACATTTTTCTCCCTGCATGTACCATTGTTTTGTTGAAGTAGAGGGCTCTGCTGTGGACTAAGTTATCTTCTCCAAAACTGCTTTCTGTTGAGGGCACTTTCCTTCCAATCATATTAAACAACTGTTGGGAGATTTTTTTTTTTTTGTTCTGTTAGCCAGCCAGCCAGTTGTGCAGCTTAAAACGGCAGTAGTGCATATGTGAATGTGTGTTTTCTGCAACTTGATGATGTGTGGTAGGAAGGGGGACAGAGAGGATTGTTATGTAAATTAAAAAAAAAAAAAAAAAAGGTGTATGTTCAGCCCCCCCCATGCTTAGTCACTTATTATATTCTAGTCTGTCTTGTACATTTAGTAGGTTCATAGGTAAGTTCTAGGCTAGCTGCTCTTGCAAGACATTTTAAGCCTAGACACTGGAAAATACAGAATCATCTGCAGTGGTTTTGCATGTAATTAACAGTTTTAATTTTTCTTATTTTGAGTTCATTTGCACAGCAGCTGTAAAATGTGTGCAGTAGGACTGGAATTTAGTTTGCTTACTTACATTTTGTCCCTTTGCACGTGATCTTTATGGCAAAACTGGTTCCTAACAGTGCATTTCCCACCTTTCGAGCAAACTTCCTCCGAATGTGAGTTTTAACCTGTTGGTGATTGTATACATTTTTCATAAATTAGCATCTGCAGTAAACTGTAGCATAGCTGAAATGTCGCAAGCCCACGGGGAGACAGAGTACATAATCTTTCAACTGCTCCTGATTTTGCCGCATTTTTGTACCATCCCTCATAAAATATTTGATTTTAGGGTAACTCACTGATACTTTACATTCAGTCAATGTCTGACATTTACAGTTTCATAGTTCCTGTTTAGAAAATGCATGTTGATACAAATCCTATTCTGTTCTTTTCTCAGGGATTTTTTTGTCCTTTATTCCCCCACTGCCCACATGCACACTATTTTGGATTTGTCCAGAATTCTTGGGCAAAGAAGTTGAGATGGCAGGGTACATTGGCTTACTTGGCTGTGAGACGTATATGGTGCTTATGACCCTACAGGGATCAGAACTTAATTCTCTAAATTATTAATTTCTGATGTATTGCTTTGAAAATGTTGCCAGCAGTGTTTGTCTGTGCAAACAAGATATTCTAAATGGGGAAAAGGAAGTGACTGGAGTTTACATAAAATAGACCTGCATGTATATGTTATAGATATGAAGTACATATTTTAAATGACTATTGTGTGGTCCCTCCTCCCACTTTATCAAATCCATCCCAAATAACCATGAACTTTACACAGCTAAACAGAGCTCACAAAGTAAAAATGGTAGACTCTACAATAAACTGGAAACTCCAAACACCAAAATGGAAGGATAATCAGTTTTTTAATGCATTGTGAGAATACTGTCAACAGTCATCAGTAGGACATCTACTGTTATGGTAAGTTCTTCCACAACTGTAGTAGTTTATAATCCAGTGTAAATAGATGAAACAATCTGAATGCTGTTCTATGTTCTTTAAGTTTTAAGGTAATGCATCTGCTGTCATCAGCTTGTATAACCCTGGTTCTTTTTAATTTAAAGATTACAATTTAAGGACAGAGCAGAACAACATTCTGTGAGAGTACGCTGACCGTGGGCAGCACCCATAGTATTAATCTATTATTTAGTAGCGCACACTTGCATGATTCCATTTAACATTCTGTTTTGTGACTTGGTATTATGCGTGCCATAGAATAATAATCCATCCATCCATCCATGCTATGATTGTTCTTCCGTACCACACACATGCACATACTCAAACCTGTAGCCAATTTAGAATGTGCAGTCCACCTACTGCATGCCTTTTAGAATGTGGGAGGAGCACAGAACACCCAAAGAAAACCCATGCAGACACAGGGAGAGCATGCAGATTCCGACAAATGGGGACCCAGCCGAAAATCAAAACAGCAAACCTCTTGTTATGAGATGATGATGTTACCTGCTGTGCCACTGTGCTGCATTATATGGCACTTAAAAAAATGTGCACAGTTCCCCAAGTTATGGGGTGCTGTAGTAAAGTGTTAACAATGTGGTCATTGGAGACTTTGCCTTAAATCTCATTAGCTTTGTGAAATGGAAATGTTCTTGCTAAATGTTGTGCATGGGGAAAAATGTGTTTTAGAACTGTGGTAATCCAGTAGTTAGTTCTGGTTTTGGAGTTTACCGAGCAGTTCTATTCTTTTCATATGCCTTCAGTAGTGTACTCATAACCTCAACACCTGGATTACATGTCAAGATGTGTATCTTTGAAAATGAAAGGGTGCATTTCTCTGCCATAATTACACACAAACATTCATTAATACGTTTCTGTGATGAGTTTGTTTGTCCATACCTTTAACATGCTTAGTAATGCTGCCTGTGTGTGTGTTCTTTGCAACTGGTGATGTTGTGGGATTGTTGAGAGAGAGAGACGCACATCTTTGGGATTTTACAGTTTAAAGTGTTTTTGCATTTATCCTTTGGAGGCTTGGCTTTATAGGTCCAGTGTTGTCTGCTCTGTTCAACCTGTGGGACTTGGATCCAGCTCTGATCTGACATTGGTCAATTCCAAAGCCTTCAGACATTGGTCAATTCCAAAGCCTTCAGCCCATTTTCACTCCACCTCCCTTACCCATAACTCCCTCTGATCCATCAACTCCAGGTCTAGTTTGCCACCATTAATGTCTGCAGCTTTATCTTTGGCTTCACTTGGGGTGCTTGTCTGCCCAACAGCTTGGTAAACAGCTTGAAGATGTACGAGCCACAGACCAAAGACTCCTTATGGAGTTTGGACCCATCTCAGCCTCTGACTTTAAGAGGATGTTCTCTTCTAGAGAGAAGGGTTGGATGTCTTCAGCTGGCACCCCCTTCTCAGTATTCATCTGTTCCTCTGGCCAGTCTTCAGTCTGCTCTGGGACAGCCTGCGTCAACTGGCCTCCAGGTTGCCTGCGTCAACTGGCCTCCAGGTTGCCCCCTTGGTGAGGTTACCCGAGTCTATTTTTGTAGAAGAGCTTGGTGTAGGATTGGAGTAATCTTTCTTGCCTTACCCAATAGGGTAGTGGTTGGCTGCTTTTTTTTTTCTTTTGGGTAGTTCTGATATAGTTCGTTAGGCTAGGTAGCTTAGATACTTTCTCTCCTTTTCCTTCCTGCTTTTTTCCCTCTTTAGGATTAGCTGTTTTACTGCTGTTTTGTGTGTGTGTGTGTGTGTGTGTGTGTGTGTGTGTGTGTGTGTGTGTGTGTGGCGGTAGGATGGACAAGGGGTTTAAAACGTGCATTTCCTGCTGGCACTAAAAACATCTCCAGCTCTGAGTATTCTGAGCCCCTTTGAGGTCAAAGGGGCACCTTTGGGCAGGATAGCTTCCCCTTGTAATCCTCCTCTTCTGTCGCTGGAGTGCTCCCCATATCCATCCTAATTCAGAGCCTCCCCGGATCAGATCCAGCATTTGAGGTCATCTTCACGTAGATGTCAAAGCCATCCTTGGTGGCCTCATTTGTCCTGTCATCTAGGTCAATGGGCAGCATCAACCAGTCTGATCTGGGGCAGTTTATGTGTTCTTTTATGTGTTCTTTTTTTGTAGGTACAGATGCAGTTGGGGCTTATCCCCTTGGGTCCAGTTTTGACACTGGGGCACTCGGCTTCAGGTTTAATCACTCTGCCCCTTCAGATCTGAGGTCTTGGGGCCCTTCAGATCTGAGGTCTTGGGCCAGTTGAGTTTTTGCCGTCCGGATTAGGTCTGACAGCCTGGCAGTCTTTGGCTCCATCCTGTTCCTTGATGGCCTTAACCCTGACTTAAGTGCCATTGGTACCTTAGAGCTGTAGCATCGAGGCTGGAGTTTCTGGTTTAGGGTTGACGTTTCCTGCTTTTGGATAGTAACTCCCTCTCTGAGCATCTGAGCTTCAGCTTTAGACAGCTCAGCTCCAGTCTCAATGTGGGGTTTAGGCACTGCTCCCTCTGGTTCCGGGACTCAAGGGGCCCATCTCAGCCTCTGACATTAAGAGGATGTTTTCTTCTAGAGAGAAGAGTTGGATGTCTTCAGCTGGCACCCCCTTCTCAGTATTCATCTGTTCCTCTGGCCAGTCTTCAGTCTGCTCTGGGACAGCCTGCGTTGACTGGCCTCCAGGTTGCCCCCTTGGTGGGGTTACCCGACTCTTCCCCCACATCTCCAGTGTGTCAGAATGGGAGTTTTTAAGGGAGAGAGAGTGCAAGAAGCAGCACTTGGATTCTCTGGAGGAGTCCCTCACCAAGGATACTGACCTTCGAGGAAGGAAAGGGCTCCCTCAAGTCCTCGCTTGATGAGACCTCCTTTGGTGATTTCTTGGAGCTGCTTCACCATAGCAAGGACTGGGTCACTGATGCGCCATCTCTGGAGAAGTTATTTTTTCTGGAGGTGTTTGGAGTAGACCCATCCACGCCTTGGATGGTTCCCTCTCAGGATGCCCTTATAGACCTGGTGTCCTGGAGGGCATGGAGGGAATCTGACACAGAAGAACCTATTCCTAGGAAGATAGACAAAGTTCTTGCCCTCCCCAAAGACGGGCTTCATTGTAGCAAAGGCCCAGCCCGTCTGTGCCATTGTGTTGGCAGCAACCACCAAAAAGGAGATTTTTTTGAGGGGAGCTCCTTGATTCACCCCGAAACAGGGAAGCTCTGGATCAGAGGGGAATTAATTGTATGCCTCATCCACCTTTGCTTTGAGGGCTGTTAACTACTTATCGCACTTGACAAGGCTCTAGCAAGACCATGTCTCTGAAGTGTCAAGCACCCTCAAGACATAATAGTCTTAAGATACCCAGAAGAAGCTGGAGACTCTACCTTGACTTCCATCACCAGTCTTTCAATGAGACTCCTCTCTAATCCAGCTGATGAAGTGTCCAGAGCAACATGTTCCAGGATTGTGATGAGGTGCCACACCTGGATGTGGATGTACAACTTTGAGGAGTGCTTCAAAGTATGCTTCATCAGTTTCCCTTTTGACGCATCTTGCTCATAAGTAGTTACTAAATCTTACTGTGGCAGATGGGATTTTTCAGTGCTGGGGCACTCTGTTCTAACCTGTTTGTGTCTCCGTCCAACGCCAAGTTGCCTGAGACCGAATCGGGGAACATCTTTACAATATCAATAAGCAAGACATGAATGCTTTAGCAAAGCATGTTGTTAAGGAAGGGGCAGGAGATAAGTTTTAAATTCATGGTTATTGAGAAGTTATTTGTCACAGATAGTGGGGGAGATGTTAATGTTCAGACAGAGAGGTTAGAGACAAAATGGATTGTCAGACTTGCTGCACATAAGGAAAGAGGGATAAATTACTTTGTGCCTTTAAAACCTGTGCTTAAATTAAGATCATTAAAACATTGATTGGCTACTTAATGTATGTATACCTACTGGGTCTGAGGAATTTTTAAATCTGAAGAAGCACTGCTTACTAGTGCGAAAGCGCTAGTCCTCTTGATACGTACTATTTTGTCTAGTAAAGTGTTCAGCCAGCTTCTATGGTTTATGGGAAAAAAATTATAAACTAAAAATTAACTGGTATATAGTGGTGTGTTGCATACATATCATGTTACACAGTACTCTCCCCCCCAATACAAACTCAAATAGTGGTATGCTGGTCTGTCTGGTACTCTACCTATGCTAGCTATCTGCAGAAGTGTAACTTCATACCCGTCTTATTCGGAGTAAAAAAAAGTGATCTCTAGCTATTTGAGATCCCCCCCCCCCTCTCAATCCTGCTGGCTTTTCATGATCATTCCTAGCACCAGGATTCTGAAAGAACAGTTTAATTTTTGAGAATGTATTGCTGTTTTAGTCTAAATTCTTGAAAACTGCTGTTAGTTGTATATATACTGTGTAATTTGGCCCGGTGTGCCTTTCAGGTGTTTGTAGTTTGTTCCAGTTTGTGGTTCCTTTCTGAGAAAATGGAGGAGGGAGGCAAAGAGTTTTGCATACTGAAAAGTCCTGGTTTTCTAGCCAGGTCTGTGGAGTCCATACCAATCTTGGACAGCTCCACCATTTGTTATTTTTTCTTATTGCAAAATGCTTTTTTTTCCCTCATTTTTACTCTAACCACTAGTCTTGCATACAAAGAAAACATAATTTAAATAGTAGTCACCTGATCCTGTTTCTGTTTACGCCATTGTGACACTTGCATACATCTTGGATTTCCTTGTAGAATTTATTGTATAGTCTATGACATCACATAGGCTAATAAGAGCAACTGTATGAAAGAGTTTTGTGATTTCTGGGACATCACAGTAGTTAGGCTGGTTACTGACTCCATTTCCAGGAAAATGTTTTTAAACCTTGGAATTAAATGCGTTAGTTTTGATGTTCTTCATCTCACATTGCTGCAGTCATAACCTGTGGGTAGTCCGCTGTCCTCGGTCAGCCCGAATACCAAAAGTATTAGGCTGGCGTCGGTCATGGGCGCTCAGATCTGATGTCAGTGCGTCCCGGTATTAAAGCGCATGACCGACGTCATATACTCAGTCTTTTTTGCCGCATGGTCTGAAGCAGAAGCAGCGTTTGCAAGTGCCGTTCGGCGTTCTGAAATTTTCGTATTTCGAGTTTCAGACCGAAACCGAGTTGGGCTAAGTACCCCGTTGGGGAATATTTTTGTTTTTTCTTGCCTCAGTTTATTCCGGATGTCAGAAAAAGTGAATAATTGTATTTCTTGTGGGAAACGGATACCGCATAGGGATTACCATTCTCTCTGTATTCCTTGTTTGGGGCCTGAGCACGTAGTGGTGTCGCTTTTGTGCTAGGTTTAATAAGCGCACCATTAAACGTAGGTTAGATTGCGCTAGGCTTGTATTTGGTAAGCAGTGTAATTACAATATGCCGTCGGATCCTCCGACTCCCGCTTCTGCTAAGAAGCGCAAGGAAAAGTCGTTAAGGTCCAAGCAGGATGAGTCGTCCGTTCCGGACGCCGGTTCTTTAGAAACTACGCTGGAATCTGTAGATCCAGCCGAGGTTTCAGCTGAGTCTCAGGGGGAGACATTAATTTTGCAAGATGTGGCCTCTCAGGAGTCTGGTCAGGCTGAGGGGGCCTCTCAGGTTGCTGTACTTCCTTCTTTGCCTAAGGTGGTTAGGCCTTCTCCTTCAGTCTCTAAGGTACCTTCTAAGGGCAGGCCTGGTTTGCCTTCCTCAGGTGTCAGTCCTAGTTCTGCAGGCTCTGTGCCTAAAAAACACATGCTGAAAATCGCAGAAGATTTAATTTCCTTAATCAGGGGTTCTATGCCCCCGCCAGATAAGAGGCCTAGGGTGGAGCCAGAGGTAGAAATTTTGGAACAGGCTTCAGATTACTCAGTCTTCGGCTGAAGACGCTCAGGATTTTCCTCCTTATTCAGATTCGGACGCAGAGGATTCCAGTCCTTCTGCTTCTCCTCCAGAGGATTTTTCCTTCTCAGAAACCTTGCATTCTATGAGGGAGCATTTTAAATGGGAAGGTCAGGATTTCTCGGATTCCCGTAAGAGGCTTAGGGAATATTTGTTTTTGCCACAACATCGGCCCTTAGCTATACCTCCTGTTTTGGATGTTGTTCAGGATGTTTTCTCTGAGGCTTCCCTTAATCCAGACTCTTTGCCTCCTGCGCCAGTTAAACCAGATAGGTATTACAGAGTGCCTGAGGCTCATAAATATCTGTATAAGAGCCCAAGGGCTGACCCAGAAACTATTAGTCAGGGGCCTAAGGGTGTCAGGGCTTCTGTTGTAAAGAACCCAGTTCCTATGGATAAAGATTCTAGAGCTTTGGATAGGTGGGGTAAAAAGGTGTACACCTCTTCCACTCTAGCAATGAGGGCTTTGAATTGCCAGTTTCATATGTTAAAGTACCAGAATTATCTCCTTACTCAATTAAAATCTAAGGTAGATGCTTTGGCAGAGGGCATAGAGTGTAAGGAATTACAAGAGTTGGTTCATGCCTCTGATCAGGTGGGTAAGCATTCTTTGCAGTGTGGTTTCGATGCTTTACAGGCTTCTTCCAGGGTGGCTGCCACTGGATCAGTTATTCGCAGGCACGCCTGGCTTAAGGATCAGAATTTGTCAGAGCATGTTAAAGCTAGAATTTTGGATGCTCCTTTACAGTCTGAAGTTTTGTTTGGTCCTCCTGTGGAGTCTGTCTTAAAGAAAATGGAAGACAAGGCTAAGTCTATGCAGACTGTTAAAGATTTTTTGCAGGTGCAGCCCCCTAAGTTTAGCAGAAATTGGCCTACTAAGGGATGGCTTACCCTTCTTCTGATTTACAGTCTAGGGGCAGATCTAGACGTGGTAGGGGCAGAGCTCAGGGTTCTTTCAGGCCTAGAACGTGGAGCTCCCCTGCACAATCTACTAGTGAGGGCAGGGGCCAGTCCTTTCGTAAAACAGGCCCAATGACCTGCGACTTCAGCTGCCAGATCCCTCCTGTCTGGCAGCTCCTTTGGGAGGAAAGTTAGCACTTTTCAAGCAAAACTGGCTTTTAGTCACCCAGGACAAATGGGTATTGGACATTATAAACCGAGGCTACAAGTTTTATTTCCACACATTGCCTCCTTTCAAAGGCATGCCAGACGTTCCTCCTCAGCAGTTTATGTGCATACACACATTTTTTGTTTGTTTTATTTTTAATAAAAGAGTGGCAAAGGTCAGTATTTTGAGGTGCAGCAGTAAAATGGTTAAATCTCTTAACTTAGCTTTTTGGAAAGTAATTCCATTAATTTGCAAGTTGCAAGGCTACTTTGATTCGCTAATTTTTTGAAAATTTGTGATAATGACCCCCTGTAAAGTTTTGTGGAATGTCTTAGTACAGTCTCATTTTTCCTGGCCCCATGCAGCAGAGGGATAAAGCCCTTACTGTGCCCCAGATGACCCATGTTCTAATAGTGGCATGTGCACTGAAGGAATGGAAGAAAGTGTATGTTGCTGGGTTGGCTGTCTGGTGGAAAGTGCTTCTTCCTAGGCTTGCATTAGTAGCAGCATTAAGACCCTGGAAAATTCTGTGCTGAAAGTGGTATACAGCTTGTTTGTGGGATTGTTTGTGCTGTGAACAGCGCACGCATCTCCTATAAGCAGTAATTTCAGAGCTCCCAGTGATTGTGCTGAGTGGATGGGGGTTAGTGATGATGGTGCACCAGCGTCCTATCTCTGCTCAGACTCTGATGTGGGTCAGGTTGAGGCTGAAGGAGGCTAAGGTGGGTCTGGTAGACTTCCCAGATGAGGAGAGGGGAGCTGGTAACCGCTGTTAACCAGCTATGGGGAAGGGGGGGCAAAAAAAAAAAAAAAAGTACAGGCTCATTTCGAGTTTCTTGTTTTGGAGGCATTGACCAAGAAGGCAATAGTCGTACATCTGGAAGTTTGCTGTAAACTAACTTCACGTTGGTGACCACTGTATTCAGTATTTGTATGTTGTCATAAAAGTAGCAGGCGTAGAAGAAATGCTATATGAACTTCTTTAGTATGTTGTGCAAGCCATTCATTTCTTACCCTTACACTGCTCATGAGTGCAAGCCATTCATTTCTTACCCTTACACTGCTCATGAGTGCAAGCCATTCATTTCTTACCCTTACACTGCTCATGAATGGTAAATAAGTGGAAAAGCCTGGTAGTGCTGCTGAAGAGTGGCCTTTGAAGAACTTTTGCTTGCATCTCCACCTGAGACCAGCAGAGGAGGGTACAGTATCTTAATCAGTGACATAACTTTTCTTTTTGTTTACTCTACTGCCAGGATGTATTTGCTAACTTGAGCATATGTATTAACTGTAATAAAGCCAGTGTATTAAGTATTTGTGTATTATTCTTGTAACAGTTCTAGCTAATATTTTTTCTTGGTCTGCTTGCTGTGATTTTGTTTTTCCTGTTGAATGAGCTTTTAATGCTGTAAGGGTTTTCAGGTGCAGCTCTAGTTAGTCCCTTCGTTGCTTTGTCTAATTATCCTTGACATTTCAAGGGGTGGGACCAGCTACATCATGAATTAAACACTGTTTTGTATTAATATCAGCCAACAGTGCAGTAATTTGTCTTAATACTGTTCAGCAGCATAGATGCATCTTTTTTGTTGGGGGGGCGACTACTCAAAACTGAATTCTGACTGTCAGAAATTCTTGGGAAAAAGAAATGTTGGTTTCTTTGCAAATTTATTTTTGAGTCCTGTAATGTACATTCGGAAGACTAAATCTCATTTGTTTGTGGTGGGTGGTTCCTTGTATTTGTGCTGTGAAGTCCTCATTTGGGTCTACAGGATGTATCTAGTGGGTGGCTTTCTATCCTTGCGCCTAGCTGACTCACTCGTTCTTCTGTTGAGGAGAGATTACTGTGACCAGTGCAGTGCACCAGCCCCCCACCCCATCACCAAGATGGATGAGCTGGTATTGCATGCTCATTCCCATCCTGCGATGCTCATTCCTCCAGAGCCCAGCTTAGTCAAACACAGGTTATCTGGAGTCCACACACGGCTTTATTCCTTTTACTCCTCTGCATCATGGGTCTGGGCTCTCATTTGTATGTCTTGAAGGACTGTTACATCTGTCTATCTCTTGCTCACTGCTACTGTCTTTTCATTGGTACCAGTTTATTTTTGTGTCTGCATCCTGTGTGCTATGTCCTTGCCTGAGACTAGTGAGCATTATAAAGTAGTACAGTAAGGCTCAACTGCTGCTTCAGAAGCCATGCCTCTGAACGTTCTTGTGCACTTGGCATTACTGTGACTTTGTCAGCCATATGCAGAATCATGAACGAATAACAAAACCAAGCCAAGAATTGAAGATAATTGCCCAGCAGGAACAGGACCCGGAACTCACTCCACAGCCAAGGGGATAAGCCCCAACTGCATCTGTACCTACAAAAAAGAACACATCAACTGTCCCAGATCAGACTGGTTGATGCTGCCCATTGACCTAGATGACAGGACAGATGAGGCCACCGAGGATGGCCTTGACATCTACGTGAAGATGACCCCACAGCCAAGAATGTAAATAAGTCTTTATTACAGTGCACAAAACATAAAACGAACAAAACCAATGAAGATTTACAAGATTTGGATGGCAGGCACATTATTTGCAGAAAGGGCAACTTTACGATCTATAATTACACTGAGTTAACACCCACCCAGGATTTTTTCAATCTATTCTCGAGGGGTTTTCATTATGTTCCCCTACGTCCTTCCATTATAACAAACACATTAGTGGACCTTAAGTTATTTATTAGACAATTGAATCTTACTTTATTTTTTAAAGGGCAGACCAATTTTAACAAAGAGTTAACTAGGTCTAGTATGTTCAATCCACCTGTTCACCCCTCCCTTAAGGTTTTTGAGGAATTGGTGGAAAAGGATATTAGGGGTCTTAAACGTGGTCAGCATTCCACACACCCTACTAATATGAGTATCACGGAGATCGAACGTATTGACTTATTGAGACGTGAAGGGTGTAGGGTTATGAAACCAGATAAGGGAGGGGGTGTAGTGTTACTGTATGCTGTTGAATATGAAGCCTATCTGCATAGTATGTTACAGGACACAGACCAGTATGACCTTGTATCCCTAAACAAAATCAATATTGCTTACTCTAAAATTAATTTTCTTTTACACGACCACCGTTTTGCAAGGGGCATTCAACGAACAACTATACAATTTTTTGTATGTTGACAGACCAAGAATCCCGGTCATTTTTGGGATTCCCAAAACCCATAAAAGTTTGGACCCAATTAAATTTAGGCCGATTGTCTCAGGTGCAGGTAGTACCATCGAACCCTTTGCTAAATTTATCGATGTCAGTGTTAAGAGCTTTTTATCTTCCATAGAACATATTTGTAAAGATTCATGGGAATTTTTGAAAGGAATCAATCACCATTTGTTCAGTCCGGACTTGTTTATGGTTACCATTGACATTATTGAACTTTTTCCAAGCATTCCTCACCGAACTGGTCTGGAATGGTTTGGAGAAGTCCTGGTAAACAGTCTGGACTGGGCACTAAGATCATTAATCTGGTGCTGGTGTTGGAGTTCATGGAAATTGTGCTGGAGAACAACTTTATCTATTTTAATGGAGAATTTTACCGGCAGAGAAAAGGGGTTGCGATGGGTGCCCCCTGTGCTTCATCATATGCTAATATAGTGCTATACCATTGGGAACGTAATTTCATCTTTTCTAGTCAATGGATAGAACATATAGCACATTACAGGAGGTACCTAGATGATATTTGTTTGTTGTGGAAGGGGACAGTAGAGAATTTTGGAGAGTTTATTAATTACATCAACTCTAGTACTGAATTTTTGAGGTTCACTCACAAGATTGACAAAGATGCACTAAATTATTTAGATGTGACCCTTTTCAAGGATTATGAGAATCAGAAATTTCAATCTAAATTATTTAGAAAGGCCACGTTCTCTAATTCATACCTCCATTTTGACAGCGGACATCCCCTTTACCAGAAAAGAGGTATAATTAAAGGGCAGCTCATTCGAGCATCTAGAATGTCCAGCTCCTTAGGAAGCTTTATTGAAGAGGTTTACACCCTTACAAATTTGTTTTTAGAGAAAGGTTACCCTGCTTCCTTAATTGACAATTTGAGTTGTACTTAATAGGGAGCTTAAATATTCCCCTTTGTTAGGAACTGGTTCTTCAGCCCTTGATTGTGATGGAGGTGTGAAACAACCTGATTTGAAAAATAATTTTATTCACACTTATTCAGCTAATTCCCAGGAGATAGAGAACATCATTTTGAAGCACTGGCCTATACTCACCCTACATGATGAACTGAAACAATTTGTGCAGGACCGTCCCCATTTTGTTAGGAAAAGAGACACTAACTTAAAAGATCTGTTTGAGATGAAACAAAATTCTAGGGTAGTAACTGACTCTTTGAAATGTGGTACCCACAAATGTGGGAGTTGTAAGCAGTGTAGTGCTATGATTAACAACAACACAGTTTACATTCCCTCTAGGAAATTTAAGTTCAATTCCAACAAATATTTCAATTGCGGATCTAAGGGAGTGGTCTATTTGGGAATATGTATGTACTGTTCATAGGTTCATAGGCGTGTACTAGGCTAATGGCCCTGGAGCCTTTACAAGCCTAGCCCATAGGATTCCCCTGTCACATATGTTTTTCTTTATAACTATCGTCAGTCCAACATTACATAACTTGCTCAATTCCTGCCTTCACTTAAACCTCACTCCTCCTGAACATTATTCTGCATGATTTACTCCCACTATTTCCATTTATTTCTATGCAATTTGCTCCTTCCTTTTCTAAAAATCTCTCTTCCAGTTCTTTTATTTCCTTTACAATATTCAATACTTCAGATACAGTTTGTTAACATTTTGATTTCCATTTTCTAGTAATTGTTTTTGGTGGCCAAAAGAATTAAACTTGCCAAGGTCTTACTATTTCTAGACAATTCAGATATTGTGTGTCTGCTCAAAGGGATACTTCCTTAACCATTTGCACACCCAATATTTCTGACGGTAGTTTATTAGGATTTCTTTTAAATCTGCCAACTCACTACAATCTCAAAATGTATGCTCCCAGTTATCTCTTTCTTCCACATCGCATCACCATCATTTGCTGTCTACTTGAGAAATAATTCTTTGAAGTTTGCTGGGGGTATAAACATACCTATCCAAACACTTCCAAGCAAAAATACTAAACACCTTTTGGACTTTGTTTTTCCAGTCTCCTTTCCCAAAATATCAAAAATTGATTATTGTATGTCATGCAATATTTTATATGTCCCACTTACTACCACTTTTTAACACCTTATGTTCTAGATTCAACTAAAAACTTTACTAGAACGTGTCTCTCCCTTAAGATTCTCCTATCACTTTTTCTTTGCCTATACTCAGACATCAATGCCCGATAGAGAAGATAGCCTCTAGCCCAAAACATCTTAGACTCATCCCACTCTTACCTTATCTTTTCTACTTATTTGCTCCCAATACCTTGGTTCCTTTGTCAGTTTTCTCCAGTAATTCCAGCTTCTCTCTCGGCTATTTTTTATAACCATGCAAATGTTTCAAGGATGGGCATGAATGCCCTTCTAACCTTGTAATATACCAATATCTAAACTAGTGCTTGCCTTAATGTAATTTGGTAGACTACTCCATGCATGTAGGCAAAACTGAGAGACCCCTAAGGAGAAGGGTTTATGAGCATCTTTGATGTTTCAAAAGGTAAAGAGAACAACGCCTTTTATAAACATCTACAAGGCTGTAACAACATGGAATTGAAGTTTTTAGTTTTAGAACAGGTATTACCCAACATTAGAGGAGGTAATTGGGAGGCCAGGTTAGAATACTGCAAACTTTATTGGCAACTGAAGTTGGACGCGGGTAGGTCCCCTGGTTTAAATGAGAATATTAATATTAGTAGTGTTTTAAGATTGATAATGGACCGACTGTAAAGTCTCAATGGAGTAGTATATATATTTATATATTTTTATTTCTATTTTTATTTGGGTTGTGATTTGTGATTTTTACAGTTACTGTTTTTCTAACTTTTTTTAACTTTTTTATTGTTTCATTTGAAGAATTTGTTTATAAGTCACTATTAGTTTATACATTAGATAACTATTAATTTCATATGATTGTGTGATATGTTTTTGATATGTTTTAGTGCCATTTTTTAGGCACAGACTTGGTTTATTATTCAGTGTGCTTTGTGATTTTTTTAACATTGGCATTCAAACAACTAAGGTGTGGTTTAGATCAAAGTTTAACAATCTTGGTCATGTGATCTGTTTTTACTATTTAACATCTTTGAACGGATTACACCCTGTTTTCACCTTGAAAGCGCTTGTTTTTTTGTTTTGTGCACTGTAATAAAGGGATATGCAGAATCATGTTGTACAGCTGACCTCCAAATTCATTTACTTGTGTTAATCAAAGAAGACCAAGGGAAATTAGGCTTATACACCAGTGAAACTCCCTTCCTTTTAATAGTAGAGAAATCTCCTGATGTGTGTAAAAATAAAGCTTTTTATAAAGCTATAAGTATACAAGTAGAAACTAGAGGAATGCGTGTCTGCATCGGATATGATGAGAGAATGCGTGTCTGCATCAGATATGATGAGACAAGTGAACTAATGTGTCTTTTTTTGTATTGTCTTTACTTAAAACACAATACTGAAATTTTCTTTGTAAAATGCTGAGTTAGATATCTTGTAGACGAGTCTTGGAAGGATTTGTACAACATTCAGAAAGTGCTGCCATATGACTCATGCAGTATCTGTTTGTTGTAGGAGGGCTTTATACTGGAATAGTGAGGGAAGGCAATATATTAGCCCAACATTACATTAGGTCAGAACAGAGTACTGTGAAGTAAACTGCGCATCTAGTAATGTAGACGACATACGATGTTTATCTCGCCTTCGTTCTTGCTAGTTGGGTTCGGAGCCGATCCTCTGCTCCGAATCGGCCATCTTCAATAGCTCGAGAGCTGTTTACTGGCTCGAGGCTACCCCTTATCCCATAATGCCTAGCAATAGCTACCCAGATCTCATTTGCCGCTTCAGCTGCGAGGTGTCGTTTTTCTGGCTCAGGCTAGTATATTAATATTTTGTGTAAATTCTCTCTAGAATTTAACTCTTCTAGTATATTTTTCTGTTTTATTATTAGTGATAGTGTTGTTACTGTTGTAGTTAACTGTTTGTTCTATAGTGTCCCTTTTTTGTAGAACTCGTTTAACTTGGAGAGTTCTCCCCACCCCTCCCCCCTTTCCCTGGTTAGCCATTTAACTTGGAGGCTTTCCTATTGTTTTTTTCTTCTAGGTTAGCCGTTTAAATTAGAGGCTATCCTATTACCTTTACAAAAAAAAAAAAACAAACTTTATCTATATCCTTCTAGGTAGTACTTGTGTGCCTTCTTTTTGTAGGTGTGCCTTTTTTGTAGAACCGAATATTGTTGTTCTTATTGTCTGTTGAATTGGTTGGTTTCCTTTTTCCAGTACAGCATGTCCAAGAAAGCTAAGGTTTCTGGGTTTAAGCAGTGTGACTCATGCTGTCAGAAAATGTGTCTGACAGATGGGCACACTTCTTGCATCTATTGTTTAGGCGCTGTGCACCTGCAGGACTCTTGTTCTGTTTGCCATGCCTTTAGTCCAAGAGTCCTGCAGGAGCGTAAGAATAAGTTGATTCTTAGGGGTCTGTTAAAACTCCAGATTCACCGGCCAAGAGTTCACAGCCAGTGAATTCCCCTAAAATCCACTAAGCCGGCTCCAATTTTGGAGCCGACTTCGGTACAGGATTTTCCTTCAACGTCCGTTTCGGCTGGCACCGACCAGACAACCTCCCCATCAGCTCCATCAGAGGCTTCGGAGCCGTCGCGGAGCCACAAGAGGCTGAGGGTCCCCTTCCTTAGTTGGTGCATTCGGCTGCTCGGTCTCCTTTACTTCAAAGCAAGCATAGCCACCGATCCTCTCACTCCTCTCGATCCTCTAGGCTGTCGGGTCATGATGTGGAGAGAATAGTCAGTAGGTTGCTAAAGTTGCAGGCACTAGCTAAATTGTTGTCCAGCCCTCCTCAACAGGTATCAGCTCCGTCCACTTCTCTTGATGTTCCTCCTCCGACTCCAATGAGTTCGGAGCCGGAGTTCATTGGGGTTCAAGTAGTGGAACCATCGGCTCCGATAACACTCTTTCCTTCAGTTCCGACGTCGACTCCGGTTCCCTCTGTGGTACCTTCCATCGAGGGATCTGGTCACCGTGGATCCCTCTGCTCCGAGGGGGCCATTGGCATCAGACCCTTTTCCGACCCCGTTCTCAGTCTCGGAACGTCGGCACAGGTGAGCTCTGCTCCAACATCGGTCTCGGAGCCATCCCCCTTGGTGTGGAGAAAGATTCCTATTTCTTCGGAACCGGAACGTTCTCTGCCTCGTGGCAGGGACGCCTTTGATGTCATGCGGAGTGTGCTGTCCTCCTGAGTCAGCTCCACTTTCAGCTCTACCAGCTCCGTCCCCCGTAGTGCCTGTGCCAACCTCTGCTTCTCCTCCAGACCCTAAGCGTAGGGAACCGATGCTCCAGGACAACCCATTGGGTGTTTCCTCCTCTTCCAAGGCCTCTCCTGATCACTAGAGGAGCCCCCTCGAAAGAAAAAGTGCAAGAGGAAGTACATTGACTCCCCCTGGGTCTGTCACTTCTGATATAGACATAGATGATTCGGAAGGGTCCCCGAGATCCCCCTCTGAAGACGTTTCCTTTTCGGACATCCTGGAAATGCTTAAGCAGAGGGGGAACTGGAATCCTCTAGCCCCCACAGAGTACGAGTCTGTATTTCTGGATGCTTTCGGTTCCCGACCTTCCACCTCCTGGGTTTCTCCGCCTTTTGATCCACGTATGGCAGTGGTGGCTTGAAAGGCTTGGTCAGCTCCTGATACAATGGAACCAACTCAGAGGAGACCTGGTAAATTCATTACAGCACCTCAGGATAAAAAATTCCTTTCTAAAGGTGTTCCTGTTGATGTCATGGTAGCAGCAGCCACCAAAAAGGAGTTAGCTGAGACCTCTTCATCTGTCCATCCCCCTAACAAGGAGTCTAAGGCGATGGACAGATTACGGGAAGCGAATGTTCACTTCAGCAACCTTCTCCATGAGGTCACTGAACTACCTATGAAATTTTACCCGACTTCAAAGGGATCTCCTTAAAGAGCTCGGAGATACCCTTCAAGATCCAACAGCTGAGGGAGCACAAGCCAAAGTAGCTTCCCAGCTAGCGATGCATAATTCTGTAGTTAATTTCTCTATGAGGCTCATTTCCTATGCAGCCGATGGGGCGAGTAGAGCCGCAGGTACGAGTGTGGCCCTTAGGAGGCATGCGTGGATGCAGCTGTGTAACTTTGCGGAACCCTCGAGTGTCCTTCAACACCTCCTTTGATGGTTCCTTTCTTTTAGGACCACAGGTGAAAGACACTTTGACTAGGTGTGAGCAAGAAGGCAAGACTCTCTCTGCCATGGGAGCCCATTTTTCCACTCCCTCTAGACCTTACCCCAAGGGTCAGAAGAGTGGGAAGATGTGGTTCTGTAAATCTCGGGGAGCCTTTCCTGACACACAAAGTGATTTTTCCTCCAGAGGCTGAGGGGGAAACAATAATAATAATAATAGACGCTGCCCTCGTGGCAGAGGGGGTCCGCAGAACCAGGGCAGCTGAGAATCTTTCTGTGACCAGCCCTTCCAGCATCCCTGAAGGGTTGCCCGGCTGCTCACCTCTGGCAGTCGGGGGAAGACTTTCACTGTACCCAAAAGCCTGGCAAAGTTTAACATAAGACAGATGGGTACAGTCCATTATATCCGGAGGTTACAAAATTCCCTTCCATCAACACCCCCTTACAGTCAAGGAAGGACCCTTCCAGATGTTCCACCCAATCTGAAGGAGCAAGCAGTAATAGAAGTTTCAAAACTGCTAGAAAAAAAGAGCCATCCAGGAAGTCCCGACAGACGAGCATGGATCCGGAACTTACTCGAGGTTCTTTTTAGTACCAAAAAAGACAGGGGACTGGAGACCGATTCTGGATCTCAGCAGACCAAACCAGGGTCTGTACAAAGAACAAAGTTTCGGATTGTCACGCTACAGTCCATTCTACCCTTTCTGGGTCAGGACAATTGGATGTGCTCGATAGATCTTCAGGATGCGTACTACCATATCAAGATGGACTGGCGCTCCAGGAGATATCTTTGCTTCCGGCCGGGGGCCAGTCATTATCATTTCAGAGCTCTGCCCTTTGGTCTCACCACAACCCCCAGGGTGTTCAACAAATGTATGGCAGTGGTCATGGCTCACCTGAGACGTCAAAGATTCCAGGTGTTCCCATATCTAGACTGGCTCCTCACTGCTACCACCAGGCATCCACTCCCACAAGCGCGGGACTACGCAATCACAATCTATACCCAGCTAGGCATTACAATAAATTTTGAAAAATCTGCCTTGTTGCCCTGTCAGTCTATCACTTACATAGGAGCAGACTTAGACACAAGGAATATGTTTGCAAGGCTGCCACTAGAAAGGATGTTTGCAATTCGTCAGCAAGTACAAATCCTAATGCAGAGCAAAAGGATCCAAGTCAGGTACGTCCTTCAAACTCTGGGTTCCATGGCAGCAGCCATTCTCTAATCCCACTAGCGTGCTTTCATATGAGAATTCTTCAGTGGCTTCTGTTCACGCAGTGGTCTTTCCAAGAGCTACCCATGACTCGCATGATCCTGATCACGGATGCATGCAAAAGACATCTTTCTTGGTGGATGTTCTCCCCACTAGTTACTCAGGGCAGACCTTTCATACAACCCCCTCTGGTAGCCACAGTGACGACAGACTCCTCCCTGATAGGGTGTTGGGGGGCATTATGTGGGCAGGACAGTCCAAGGCACTTGGCAACCTCACGAGTACCATCTGCGCATAAATGTCCTAGAAATGAGAGCCATGCTCCTGGCGTTGCAAGCCCTTAAAGAGACTCTGCCTTCTGGGACAATTGCTGTCCAAACGGACAACATGTCAGTGGTACATCAACAAGCAGGGCGGAACCAGATCCTACCCCCTGTGTGAAGAAGCACTCAGACTTTGGCATTGGGCGATTTCATCCCAACGTTTTCTGATTGCAGCGCACATCCCTGGGCGATCCAACGTCATAACGGACAGGCTCAGCAGAGCTATCCTCATGCCTCACGAGTGGTCTCTGAATCAGGAAGTTGCGAATCTTATTTTCCGCAAATGGGGACAGCCTTGCTGTGATCTCTTTGCCACCCACTTCAACAGCAAATGCAGCAACTACTTCTCCCGCTTTCCACTTCAGGGTCACATTCCCAGAGACGCTCTAGTCCACGATTGGCCCCAGGGACTTCTTTATGCCTTTCCTCCCTTTCCCCTGATACCCAAACTTGTACAGAAAGCAATATCATTGGGTTGCAAAATGATCCTCATTGCCCCCTACTGGCCTCGACAGGTATGGTTCCCGTTCCTGCACCGTTACCTTCTCGATCAGCCCTGGACTCTGGACCCAATTCCAGACCACCTGGTTCATCAATCAGGCGGGTTGCATCAATCCCTCCAAACTCTCCAGCTCACAGCTTGGTTGCTCCACTTCCAACCTTAGCCAGGCTTCCTAGCATTTCCCCAGCAGTCCGTGAGATTATCGTCTCCTCTCATAGGAATGTGGATCCTTTTTCAGCCCCAGTCCACGAAATTCTGGAATTCCTAGCACAACTGTTTCACTCCGGGTCTGCTTCTGCTACAATCAGGGTACAATTAGCGGCCATTTCTAACTTTCATGTTGGATTGTCAAATTCTAACATTGTCTCATAAGCTCTGTAAAGCTTTTTTGAGAGGGACATCTCTTTTTAGGCCTCCAGTGAGAGATCCCCCTCCTCCTTCGGACCTTAATTTAGTCCTAACTTCCTTAATTCTGCCCCCTTTTGAACCAGCAGCATCCTGCTCCATCAAGTTTCTATCTTGGAAGACATTCGTTTTGGTAGCTATTACTTCAGCCAGACTCTTCTCCGAACTTCAGGCACTATGTGTTCGTCCTCCCTATTTAGTGTTTCATAAGGACAGGGCTGCTCTGAGGACTAATCCTTTGTTTCTTCCTAAAGTCTGCTCAGAAAATAATTTAAACCAATCTATAGATCTTCCTGTGTTTTTCCCTAATCATACCAACAAGGCAGAGTACAAACTACACCAATTGGGCGTCCTTAGACAATTGCGTCTTTACCCGCACAGAACTAAAGAAATAAGGAAGTCGGACCAATTATTCCTTTCTTATGCCTTAGGCAAACAAGGTCTCCCAGTTTCCAAGGTAACCTTGTCGAGATGGTTATCACACACTATTACCTTCATTTATCTTACCTTCATTTATCAGTTAAGGAATAAAGAGTTGTCTGTTAAACCGAAAGGTCATTCTACTAGGGCCTTGGCCACCTCTGTAGCCTTCCAGTCCAGGTTGCCCATGGATTCTATCTGTGCAGCTGCCACGTGGGCAAACCCTCATACCTTTGTTTCTCATTACAAGTTGGATATGGTCTCCAGGAGCAGAGGTGACTTTGGTTCCACTGTTCTGAAGAGTCTGTTCCACTGAGCCACCCAAGATGTTAGGTGCTAGGGATGCTGTCCCAACCAGCAAGAACGAAGGCGAGATAGACAACTTAACATAAAGAAGTTATGTACCTACCATAACGTTCCATGTTAGTTGTCTTCATCTCGCCTTCCTTCCTTGCGTCCCACCCTCCATCCCCCTGTCATAGTGGACCGAGAGGAGTTCCTCTTTCACTGGCTGAGTGTTCTCTTGTTTTCCTCTGTTGACTTGGAGAATATGGCAGGTATAGTCAACCAATTATTTTGACTGGTTTATTCTCTTATGTCTGGAGTTAGCTATTTCAAATGAGGTCTGGGTAGCTATCGCTAGGCATTATGGGATAAGGGGTAGCCTCGAGCCAGTAAACGGCTCTCGAGCTATTGAAGATGGCTGAGTCGGAGCAGAGGATCGGCTACGAACCCAACCAGCAAGAAGGAAGGTGAGATGAAGACAACTAACATGGAACGTTATGGTAGGTACATAACTTATTTTTTTAATTAATAAAATAAAGTATTCTTTTAATGTTAATATGAGAGATTCATCATTCAGAAATGTTTTATTTACCTTTAGTTTCTCTACTAATGCTTAATTTAGCTGTTATGACTAACTAGATATAGTTGAAAATGTTTGTTTTTTGATTATTGGGTTTAAATGTTTTCCTTATGGGTGAGGCAGTATCCAAACATGTATATGTTAATGTTTAGAAGGGCACAGGTAAAATCTAGTAAATTTTTCTCTCATTTGCTTTCCTTTCCTTTCCTTTCCGCTGAGCTGAAAGATATCTCATGATTTTTAAAATGGAGAGAAGCTGTTGAAGAGACTTCACCTAGCACTCTGCCAACTTGTGGTCATAATGTCATAATGCGAGTTTACTGCTGGAAGTGGGAAGGTGACACACAACAAGCAGCTAAAACATAAGCAGCGGTTTAAATGAATGTTAGATGTCCTTATGTGATGACACACTAGGTAGTTGAGCAAATAATTTCATGGAATGTCTTTGTGTTTGTAGCTGTTATTTTTCATTTGGAGTTTCTTGTTTTTGGAGGTGTTGAGCAAGGAGGCAGTAGTAGTAGTATGTGGCAGTTTGCTTATTTTAGTACTGCAGGGGGGTTAGTGGCAGAACAGTTAAATTCTTCAAATAAAGCAAGAAGCAGTAGCTTGACAAGACTGACAGGTGCTGGATGTGAAAACAGATACTACAGCTAAAATATTAATTTGTAATTATACTAAATTGTCAGCCCATTGAAACAGGTTGTTTTAAAAAGAAGAGAGGATAACTTGAGCCATGCTAGAAGTTGCACCGTAAGTATGATCATAACCAAATGAAAGCAGGAATGACTCTTGGTTGTTAAGAAGATAGAAAACTGGGAGGGATTAGATAGAGTTTTAGCATTTACTATGTTATTCGGAAGTGGTTATTTTTACACATACTTGTTGAGAAACTGTGTACTTGGAGGAACGTGGTATAAATAATTGCCTGACTTATAAGTAACAGTTCATAATACGATAGCAGCAGACTCCAGGTAGTAAATAGGAATGTAAAGAAGTTCCCTTGGTCATTGATGACAGTGGAATTCCTTTGATTTATTTTATGTATATTGTTTGTATACAAGGTGTAATTTGAATTCATGGGTATTGTATGATATAAATCAAGGTGGCACTTGCTCTTAAAATGAGGCAAGCAGTCCTTAATGAAAGACAGCCTTCACATTGCTGTAGTGGGGCATGACTTATCTTTGACTTTTTTTTTTTTTAATTACACATGATACACCATGTGTTTTTGACAGTGTTTGAATTTTGCATGAAATACTTTTGTAATTATATATTTCATTTACTGCATTTTTTTCTGGAACATACTTGATGCAGTTTACAGCAAGAGGTTCTCCCGTTCGATTCTCGGCTGGAGTGCGGGGAGTGCCTTCTGTGTGGAGTCTGCATGTCCTCCCAGCGGTTGGGTGGGCGTTCGAAAGACCTGCGTAAATGGGCTTGCCTTCGTTGAAGGTTGGACGTCGAGCTGGCACCTCTGTCTTCGTGAAAATCTACTGCCAATCATTAGTGGACAGGAGTTCCGCTGTGGCGACCCCTAACCGGGAAAAGCCGAAAGACAACAACAGCTTGATGCAGTTTGCTAGGATACAAGTTGCCCTTTTTCTTGACATTAGGGCAGTGGTCCTCAAACTTTTATGGGCCAGGACCCACTTTGGGAAAAAATAGTAACTTTTCATAACCCACTACTCGCTTCCAATGCATATTTTAAAAGGAAGGGGGTGAAGTAAAAAATATCTCTTTACCACTTTTAAAATTTTAATTGATATACTTAATATGTAACTTTTATTACTCAAATGCATAATGAGGTGTATGTGAAGAATGGGCTTGGGTTCTATTTTTGCTGTTGACATCTTTGATGTCCACATTGACATGTGTTAATTTTAGATGCAAGATGTTTATTTTGAAATTTGTTTTAATTCCTATCATTGCCGAAAATCCAACTTCACACATGTATGTAGTAGTAAAAGGAAGCGGCATCCTTAAAGCTGTGGTTGAGAGTTGGATACGTGTTTTGAATTGTCAACTAAACTGTATCAATTTTTTACAATCAAAATCCAGTTTCAACAAAGTGTCTTTAGACAAATCATAGTTCTTTACCTTCCTTCAGAGATGTACCAGTAGCCACATCACTCCGAAATTGATTCATGGTCCAGATGTTTTTCATCACTGAAATAATAATTGAAACTAACTTTTAACTAGTCTAGATTTGCAACTATTACAGAGATTAAGTAGTCAGCTGGTGTCGCTTCATTTTCAGTGATAAAAGTTGCAAATGTCTTAAAACGTTCATAATTTCGGTCTTAACTATTTATGGAAAAAAAAGTATTCTGGTAAAACCTCCAATTTTGTCCTGTACTGCAAATATATCGGCCCCTTCCATTCCTTACAAGTATAAATTTAGTTTTTTTAATTTCGAAAATATATCTGCCAAGTAAGTGAGCGTGAGAATTTGCATGTTTGTTTATTTAGATGTAAATGCATTAGTTATTTAAGAGAATTAAGTAGAGTCTTCTCTAAATATTAACAGAAACTTTGCCTGAGGAAAAGAATAAAGTAGTGAATTTCTCAACTAAAAAAGGAAAATGTCCAGTCTTAGGTTATGTTACAAAATGAACATTTTGCAATACGTAAAAAAATTCATCCTTTAACAAGAAAAGGAAGGGTATTGATTGCTGTTTTATCATGCCAAAGATTACCCTTTTTTAGTGTTGTAGAGGAATGTCGTCTTTACTGGTGTTTGTAAAGACGTTCGGCTTTTCCCGGTTAGGGGTCGCCACAGCAGAACTCCGGTCCGCTCATGATTGACGGTGGATTTTTACGGTGCAGAGTTGCCAACCCAATGCCCAACCTTCAACAGAGGCACGCCCATTCATGCTCGCACCTACCTGCATGTCTTTACTGTCACTCTACCACTGGGAGGACATGCAAACGCCACACAGAAGGTGCTCCAGCCGAGAATCTAACTGGAGAACCTCTTGCTGTGAGGCAACAACGCTAACCGCTACACCACTGCAGCACCGCTGTTTGTAATGTAAGAAAAAATATGTTTAGATTGGCAAATGTATATTTTATTACAGGGGCAGGTACTGGAATAAAGTAGTGAATTATTTCTTGTCTAAAAAAGGAAAATGTCAAGTCTTAGATTATTACAAATGTAATGGCATTAGCGGTATACGAATGAATATTTATAAATATTTGGGAAAATTAAGTAGGCATTGTACTGTCCCAAGAAAGCTAATTTAAGATTTAAATATGTCACAAAATGAACATTTTGCAATACATAAAAATGGCATCCTTTAACAAGAAAAGGAGGGGTATTGCTTGCTATTTTTATCATGCCAAAGATTGCCCTTTTAGTCTTTACTAGTGTTTGCAATATAAGAAAAATATGTTTAGATTGGCAAATGTATATTTTATTACAGGGGCAGGTGTTGGAATAGCTAAATTAATTACTAAAAATAACCACTAATATGAAAGGTAGTTTAATAATGGAAGAATATTTTAACGGTATTCTTTAAAGAAAGCAGACCTGGGTGCCCAGAAGTTTTCAAGACTTTCTGCTACTGCAAAAGCATTAAAATAATGGGCTAAGAATCTGATGGACATGGCTGAACTACACTTTTTATGGATCATATTCTTTGTGTAATATCTCAAGAACATGTGAAATAGCTCACAAAATGAGTATTGGTTCAGTAGAGATTAAAAAAGAGATTAGAAGCAGTAAGGAAAATTAAAACAGGTTTGGACTGTTTTTAATCCCATAAAGAGAGATTATATTGCATCAGAGTATTCTTGTCTTTCTAGAAGTCATTGAATTTGATCCATAATGTGAATTAAGTTTCTTCCTTTTGGAAATATGCCATTATAATTCCCATATTAAAAAAAATCTAGAAGTATGTAGTTTCATATAAACCTATCTGTAAGAAAACTGTATAGTACTTAAACAGGATTCCTGATACACATGAAAACATAGTTGAGTTAGTTGATTATGCAAATATTAAATAAAGATCCCTACCCAAACTGCAAAATGTCACACAGGAAGCCTTTTCCTCTGTTGAAACTTGGTTGTCCGATGACCAGTTAATACTTATCCCAAACAAAACTAAACTACTCGTCTTCCAACCCACCAAACATACACAAAATAACGCTCACTTTAACATCAGAGTAAAAGACGACCACCACTATATACCCAACTGAACACACCAAATTGCTAGGAGTGGAAATAGATGATAAACTAAAATTTGACATTCACATATCCATGACCATAAAAAAAGTCCACAAAAAACTGGGAGCGTTCTACAGAAATAAGCAACTTCTCACCAAAGCAGCAAAGATTTCAATAGCAAATTCCCACCTTATCTCCACCCTACTTTATTCCTCTCCAATATATACCAACCTAAGGCAATGCGGTCTAAACAAGCTAGAGACCGGCTACAACAAAATTGCCACAGGGTTATCCTACTGTAGTCACCACTGTCTCTCACTTGCTGAACTGGGCTGACTTGAACTCCCTCACCTCCTTCAGTTGTATCAACTCTCACTCCCCCACAAACTAGTAAACCATCCACTAAATGTCCCATCCCTCCAAAATCTACTCCAACCCTATCGCACCACCAGACCACTAAGATCCAGCAAGAAAAATCACTTGCATATCACTAAAGCCAATAACTCTGCTGGTGAAGCACTATTCTCTTGCGCCATAGCCAAATTATGGAACTCCCTCCCACCCACAATTACCTCTGTACCATCATGCACCTACTTCAAAACTTTACTAAAAGCGCACCTAAAACATGCTGGCTATGCCCTTGCAACTCCCACTCTATCACCCACCCCATCCAACCACTACCTTTCTTTCCATCCCACTAACTACCTTGATTTATAGCAAGCTTGGATGCTCATAAGCCTAGTACTTATACAGCAGGAACTTTTTATTGTAACATTTGTTAATGTCGGTTATGTACTTAGCATACAGATTCTAGTTGTCTACTGGTGTACTATGTTTTTCATCTGTAAATATATTTGTAATTAATTGCTATGTTAAATCAAATTGTTAATCGCTGTGTAATCAAATGTAACTACTGTCTGTTTAACTGTGGAGCTTTTCTCCCCGGGCCTCCGCTGAATATGGACCTATGTCCAGTCGGACACTCCTGGTCAACAAATGTAAGTAAATAAATAAATAAAATGTGATTCCTTAAATTTAAGTTAAATAAATGCTGTACAAGATTTTGGATTTTCTGACCAGTTTGAGTTATCTAAGTTATATATTGTTATCGAAATTAGTTTGTTTCATTCACAAAGAATAAATATTAAAAAGAGCACAGAGCAAGTTTTCTTTTATTGCTGCTGCTGTTCAGTATTGTCATTTGGCCATTTGTAAATTTCATAAGATCAAATAATAAAAGGGCTTGTGGCCAAAGTGCAAATTATTTGCATATGGCAATATATGTTAACATTTGATGATCTTGATGCATCTGATTCCTTGAAATCTATCTGGCAGTTTGAAAAAGTATCTGATTTGAGGTTCAGCTTCTAAAAAGTGGAAGTTATACTAACAAGCCATAGGAAACTTAAAATGGAATAAAAAAAGAAATTCAGCAAATAGTCATAATACTAAGACTTAACTTGAGGTACCATAAAACTAATTAAATTAGTGCAAAGTTTTGAAGATACTGTTGGGGAATGTAGTGAGTTTTAATTTTTTTGGCATATTACACTTGAGCAAAATGATTTTACTCCTCAGTCTATTACCATCATCATTGTGATTATTATCTGGGCTTTTTATTAGTATTAGATCTACTAAACTTTTTAAAATTATTTTCTTCTTAAATTTCTTAGGTAGGCCTAAAATTACTTCTGAACATCACACTAGACCATGCATTAAAGGTGTAATGAATTTGCTGATATTGAACCTTAGTAGCGTCTGTCTTCAAAACAGTATCATAATGAGACCCCCTGCTACGAAGTCAATACATGAATGTGTTTTATCTAAGCATATAGTAACAATTTCTTTAAATGCACAAAACTAAGGTTTTTAAAATCAGTGTTATCTATTTAATTTTATGTTAAATCTTTGCAGGCTCTTTGTATGGTAAAAGTCTTTTGTTTAAACCTTCAAAAGCTTAGTATATAGACATTCAGAAATAAAAAAATGGCTTTTTATAATCTTTCTTATTGCTTTTCAATTCTACTTTTTTTGAGGAAACGGCAACATGTTGAGATAAACTGATTTTTTTTGTTGTTGTTTGAATGTTTAAAAGGTCATAAAATAACCTCCTCAGACAAAATTGTTAGTTTGTTTAAATCCTGACAAGTGGATTCTAATTCACAATATTAAGAAGTATTTGCAGAATCTAGAGTAAGTTATACCCAGTCAAATGCCAGTTGTGATGAGGAATTATTTGCTCCTTTGGTTTATTTGTCTTGAATTATTTTAGGCAAATAGGTCAGTTTGATTAAAAGAATATCAAAGTTGCCCAAATTGATAGTGACTTCTAACACAAAAATACACAACACCTTGGACTACAAGGAAAACTGTTAAACTAAATGGGTGTGTAAGAATTTCATTTTGAATTCCTCTGGTTTAATTTCTTATCCGTTTTGAAAGACTGACTTGAAAATTTATGCATTGGTAATTCTCTATGCCATATAAATGAAATAAAATGCATAATACTTGAATATTGCTGGAGATGAAGACGTTTAGTGAAAGGGTTGGGCGTGTATCTTCTGTAGTTGTGAATGCATTCAGGATTTTCGAATAAAAAAATGACATGAAAGTATTGTGCTCTAATAATTGCCATCTAAATAAATATGTTTAATACTCTTATTCTTGAATGTGTATAGAACCATCAGTATCCATTCTTATGGAGTCATTATTGATGGCAAGGAAAGTCATTACCAGGAGTCGGAAGAGTAAAATTGCAGGAATTTTATTAACAACCGAGGCATGCCAGAAAGAAAGAAATGTGATAAAAATGAACACCAAGACAAAACCATCTAACTGTGAATATTGGACAGAGCCTTGTTGTTGTTAGATAAATGTAACAAAATTAGCAAATAAAACAACTGGAAAGCAGAAGATTTGAGTGATGCATACAAGGGGACAAAAGAGAATACCCTGTAATGTAAGTAGAAATGCATACTCTCTTGTATAAAGTTTTACATCCTATAGCTCTGGTGTCCAGTTAGTCTCATGATGTTACCATTCAACAAGAATTGTAAATGTTGAAAATCTTCAGCCAGGTATACTAAGAGAAGCAGCCTGCCCCAGTTAAGAGAAAAATACAGGGTTTGAAGACACAAAAGGAGCTACATTTTGATTCTGTGAGTCTTGTCAAAGGTGCCCTGTTAAAATACTTAAGGAAACCAGTGTAGAAACTGATGAGCAGTGCACGTTCTACCAAAAACCCCTTTAAGATTTGTTAGCAAAGTGAGAAAGTTAGTGTTGAGACTGAAAGAATAAATCGAAAGAAACTTAAGTACAGAAACTGAGGCTGGTACAGATGGGTCTCGTACTAAATGAAAAGAGAAACCTGAACAGTATCTTTAACCTCTCCATGCCATACATGAGCTGAGAGCCAGTCAGAAACAAGACTTTAAAGGGAGAAAAACTAAATTAAACCCCCTCGGGGGGCAGTCTTCTAGTGAAAGAAAATTTATAGGAGTTGCTCTTGACAGGGAATGAAGTAAGTAAAGGAAAAAATCTGTACCTGTATTTGTAGGAGATGATGCCATAGCCTCCTTCACATTATAATGCTTAGTAAAATACTGTCTTGGCTGGCCTCCAGATAAGCCATGTTGATTTCAAGAAAGTTCAATGAGAGAATGATATCCTGATTACAGTTTGAGAGCACACAGAACAGATGAAGCCCCTAAACAACAGAAAAGGCTCACAACATATCCCTAATTCAATTTACGAAATTACCTGTTGTGTACACTTGCCAAGGAGAGGGCACAGACTGTGTCAGTCTTTAATTGCAGAACTTCTTTAGAAATTGGCACACATGCATTTTGGGCAGTCCATGTAGGAATGGCAAAACGGGTGCTGGAATTGTGGCTAGATTTTATTGGCCTGATACTATGAAATACATGGGTGAACTTTTGTACAGCCTACATTGTGTGCCAGTGGACAGCACCTGACAGAAAATTTAAGAATCCCCTGATACCTTTGTCCATAGAAGAGGTCCCTTTTGAACCTGTAGCAGTTCAGTATGGGTCCAGTTGTGAAATTTAAATAATGTCCATCAGCATATCCTGGTACTTATTGATTGTGCAATAAAATTTCCTGAGGCGGTACAGCAGCCATAGCAAAGGAATTAGTTGTGCTGTCCTCTAGTATAGGAATTACCCAAGAAATTCTTATTGTCAAAGGCATCCCATTTGTGTCCAGAGTAATATATGAGAAGTGCTTTAAAGAAAAATGTCTAAAGGCCCCTGTTTACCAGCCTCAGACAAGTGGGTTAATTGAATGGCTTAATAAAACTCTAAAGTTTATTATGAAAGGCAGTAAAGATGAAAAAAAAAAGTAGATGCCAACTGCTATAGCTTCTATTTTTGCTGTAAGTGAAGTATACCAAGGCTCAACTGTGTTCACACCATTTGAATTTGTGTGCAACAGACATCCCAGAGACTTGCAAGTTATAGCAGAAGAAACATGGAAGAAAACACTCCTTTTAAAATTTGGTGGGGCTTTTTTTTTGGTTCAGCAGGGCATACTAGGAACTGTATCCCTGGTGTATAAGAACATACGGGTACAATAGATGTAGTAGAGAACAGATGAAATGCTCATCCAAGAGAGGTCAAAACAGGAGGTATGATACTTGTATTGGTACCCACCACTGAAAAATTCTTTGCAAAATGGCAAGACCCTTTTTGAAGTGATGAAGAAAGTAAGGAAGTATATTAGATTGTGGGATATCTGGGTGGAAAAAGGAAACCAGAACAGTTGTCACAAATATTTGAAACCATGGAGAGAAATGTCCTAATGAAGTTTCTGTAGTGAGTGTGTTTGTTTGAAAGGGTGCTAATGTTCCAGCAGCATGTCCTGAGGTCAAAAAGGAGGAGATGCCATTTGTGTCCTAGAAACAGAAAGTAATATAAATTGTACTCTAAGGACTTCCTCAGAGTTTCCAGATTAAAACCATTTAATTCAGCTCAACATAGAAAGTGTGCCTGGGGTTAATACTATGAGTCGTAGCTTCAATCATTTAGAGATGAAGTATGAAAAATGCTTAAACGTGGGGTTTAAGAAGAATAGTTCCATTGTACTGATCTCTAAGCCTGATGGGTTTATAATTTTTTGCAGTGACTTTAGGAAGCTGAACAGGAAAACCATATTTGGATTGTATCCCATGTACAAAGTAGACAAGCTGATTTGAGAAGTTGTGCAAAGTTAGGTTTATGTCTACTGTAGATTTGACCAAGGTTATTGGCGATTCCAACTAGTCTCACAATCCTAAGGAAAATGTATAATTTTCCACACTTGATGGTCTCTTCCAGTATAGAGTTTTGCTTTTTTATCTGAATAGAGCACCTACAGCATTCCAGCGAGTAATGGATAACATTCTTAGACCTCACACCAGAAATGCGGCAGCCTGCATGGATGATGATGCAGTCAATATTCCCTGACGATTGATAGAGCCACTTACCCAATGTTCAAGCCATTTGAAACTTGGACTGGCAACTAATTTAGCCAAGTGCAGGTATGGTAGAAACCTGCTATTTGGGTTATGTAATTGGCCCAGAGTTAAGAAGATGCAAAGTGAAAAACTGCAAGCGGTACAGAATTGTCCCACAGCAACCAATTAAAAAGCAAATTAAAGCATTTTTAGGCCTAACTAGATGTTGTTGGAAGCTTGTTTCTAATTTTGACAGTATTGCTTGCCGCCTGATCTCTGACTAAAAGGAAGGCTGACCTGAAGGTGAAGCGGACAAATGCAAAAGAATAAGCTTTTAGAAGAATATGCTATCCTTGGAGCTTGTATTGATAACCCCTAAGTTTTTACATGGATGCCTTGGAAGCAGGCATAGGCATGCAGTCTTGTATCTGGTCGTACAGGCAGTGGAGCGGTAGCAGTTTGAAATATCTGGACCTGCTTGAGCAAGACCTGTAATGTGGAGACTGAATTAATGCAAATATGGACTTGAGTCTGAGTTTGCCATACCTTGGAGAGGGGAATATCCTAAGAAATGTTTATTTTTGAGTTGGGTGTATGTGTATGTATAAATACGTATGTACGTTCGGGGGGGGGGGTGACAGGCTTGCCACCCCACCCCCAGAAAAGTTTAGAGAGTTGCCTGTTACCTTTATCTCATGTGTACTTCATCATCCTACAGTCCTCACAACTATCAGAAATTGAACAGTGCAATAATAAAACAGCCACGCTTGCAGCTAATTTACCCAGCAAAACCCCTTGGTGTATCATACTTGGGAAGCTTGATCCAGTTGAGCTGTTGAACTACCGTAAGGCTTAGTCAGTTAAAAATAGCTCATAAGATCCTCCACCACCCACATAAGCATATTTCAGTGGTACACAACATGAAGAGATCTTAAGTCAAAAACTCTGTAATTTGCTTCCACTGATGAAACTCAAATGTGTACAGGGAATTTCTGTACTCTACTTACATGCATCAGGGATAGCTACTTGGAAGTGTAATATTGGCTCTCAATGATTTGGTCACCTTAACTAATATTGATGTGATGCCCCAGTCTTGTATAAAATGTGAAAAAGGGGTCTTAGGATGAAAACTTGCACCTCTAAATTATGCAGCAACCTCCCCCTGTAACTGAGATTCATTGCACAACTAAGAAGCTTTAAAATTTCACTTGCCTCGTACTACAAATATAGTTGTCTTTGCCATTGTAAACACATTCTTGGCTAGCTTATCGTGCAGAACTGTACTGCAAATCACCTCCACTCTTTATAAGAAAAACTATTCTTTAACTGTTTTTGTAGTTAATCAAATGCCTGTTTGGCATCCCTATCTTCAGTTCATTCTATGCTTTCACAGAAATGTAAAATTACTGATTAGTTTAGGTTATTGCATTGTCATCCCCTTTGGGAAAAACTTGGTACCCATGAACTACCACATAGGTGGTAGCTCACTAAACACTAAAAGTGTGATAAGAGACCTTGGGACACAAGTGGACAGTAGTCTCTCCTTTGATAACCACATTGCCACAGTAGTCCGGAAATCCTTCTACGTAGCACACCTCCTCACAAAAAGGTTTTCCTCTGGAAAAAAGGAGGTCATTGTTCTTCTCTACTCATCCCTCATCAGACCCATTATAGATTACAATGCCCCATTTGGCATGTATCTCAAACTACCTACAACATTTGGAAAGGCCACAGAAATACCTCACTAAGAGGTATATTGCTGTCATTAATTTGTTTGTAATGTTTTGTAGAGCTTTTCTTTAGTTTACAAAAGCATGTATTATCTTAGTAGATATTTGTACTGTGGTAAAATATGTAATATTTTGTATATTGTTTCTTTTTGTGGAGCTTTTCTTCCCAGGCCTCCACTGATGTATTTTACCCATCCTGTCTTTCTTGGTCAACAAATACAAATAAACGAAGTGAACCAATATCTCAAAATGCAAGGATTTCAAACATGCTAATCTCATCCAGTTTTGTGATGAAGCTTCACAGTTCACATATAGCAGTGTCCACCCCAGTGTTACTAGAGCAGGTAGCTACATAAAGAAGTTTTATGCCCAGTTAGATAAAGTTGTAGAACTGGCATTCCCACACAGATCTAAATTCTAATGAGAAATATAAAAAAAAAAAATCACCCTGATAGTCCACCAGCATAAATAAAGTCTACAATAAAAGGAAAAGTGAAAAGATCCCTCATGTCAAGGATGTTAGAAATATGAGTAAATTGAAAAATGCTATTGCAGCACACTTTTTTAGTTTTCTCTTTCTACTCTTCCTGTGCATACCCTTCTCAGTTTCTCTCTCTTCTCCCATTGGTATCCTTTCATGCAACTTTTCTCATTGGCCATCTTCTAATGTCTTCATACCTCTATGTAGCAATATGCTATCCCTATAATATAATCCATCGCAGTCATTATAGTTGCATCTTATCCAAAAGCACTGCTAAGCACAATTTCATTTTTCCATTCATGTTCCGACTTTGTAAACTGCTTCTTGAACAAGTGTTATAGCATAGTTTTGCATCTGTAGAAACGTTTTATGGCATATTCTTGTATATGTAAATTGTTTTGTTAATTTCTTATTTGTTCCTGTTCACCCAGGCGGTGCCAGCAAATGGTCCACTGAGGTCAGTGCACTACCTGGGTAAACAAATATAATTACATAAAATAAAGTAGCCCATGAACATTAGCTTCTGACACGGAGGACCATTAAAAATCATTTTGCTACATTAGGAAACTAAGAAATAACGCCCAACGTTATGCTGAATTTATTCATAATGGTAGCACTTAATGTGACCCAGTTAACATTGTCACCATGCTAGTTAACAATTTTATTGAGAATTTATCCTAGCGAATACTATCCAAAGCCCATTAATTCTTGGGGTCTCAAATCCTGCCTCCTTCCTTTCTTGTTGTATCTAAAGAGCATCTACTGAAGGTGCTTTCCAAGACCAAAATGGTTTCTTTTCTGCGAATGGATATTTATTTTTATTTACGATTTGTTAACTGGGGCAGATAACTGATCCCATTGGACCCGTTTCCTTCTAGGCCTGGGGAAATCATAATAGATACATGACAATAAAATGCAATATATACATAAATACAAAGTGAATTTCATAGCTGGCTTGAAAGTATGAAGGGAATAGGTAAATGGCATTATATACAATGTGACTGAAAAACAAACACAATATACATGTGCATTATATATACCGTGGCATCAAAGTTGGCATGCTGAAAGAATCCCAATCAAAAGATAGAGTCAGAGCAAGGAATGGAAAATGGGATAAGAGGAATGAAGGATGGAGAGATTCCCACAGAGACCAGAGACTTGAGAAACCTGGTTTGTGTAGCAAAGCCTTGTTTGGCGAGTTTGGAGAAAACTTAAGTGGTTAAGATGTCTAAGGTTTTATATTGGGGCATCTCTGAGTAGTTTGGAAGCTAGTGAAATGAAGGTGTCTTCTTTGATAAGTTTAAATAGTTGAGATGAAAGTAGAAAGTTGGCACATTTTCACAGGTAGCAAGTTAGCTTTTTCAGTGGCTTTACAGTTGTGGTAATTTCTTTGGGAGAGAGCGATTTTAATCTGCAAATGGCATTTGAAATGGCCTGGATGGTGGATACATTTCTTTTTAGAAGTTGCAGTAGTTAGCTTGAAACAATATTCTAGCTGTGCTCTTTTCCCTGTGGCAGTTCTACAGAGTTTGGGTAGAAGAGAGATCCTATTCGCCCAAAGTAGTAGAGTTGATATTGTGTGTGTGTGTGTGTGTGTGTGTGTGGTCCAGGCGGATTTGGAAGCTTAGGAAGGGGCCTAATCAAACCCCTAGGTATTTGAATGAAATGCCATTTTCAATGGTCGTAGTAAGATGATCAAGACAAGATTATATTTACTCGGCTGTTTAATAATCAGTACTATACAAGCCTTGGCAGAGACTCGCCTCAAACTGTTTAACCTGAATTTAGTCAGTCTTGTCCCTCAGGTTTAGCATGCAGCAGTAGTGATGCCACTCTGTAAGGGTGACCCAGCCACTGATCTCAGAAGTTATAGGACTGTCAGCTTGACAAATCTCATTTGCAAAGACATGGGCATACTTTAACTGACCTGATACATTGTTAGAAACCCCATCAGGCTAGGCCTAGAGCAGTTTGGCTTTGTCGAGGGTATATAATGTTTGTGGAATTTGCGTAACTTTTTCAAAAAGGTAAGACAGGCTGCTGGTAATGGTCTCATTATCGACAAAGCATGTCTTGACCTGGCCAAGGCATTTGACGCCATCCCTATGGGAGCATAGATCCTTGTGTGGAAAGATTTATAGCTAATTCGTTTAGACAGAATGCAGACATTGCAGGTGGCAGTTGCCTCATCAGAGAGTATGAAGGTGACCAGTGGCATCTGACAGGCTCAGTGTTTACTTCTCTTGTTAGGCATTTTACTTTTTATTTTTAATCTCCAGACCAATACCTCTGGCTAACTTGAGTTTGCAGAAAACTGTAAACTGGCAGTCATTATCAAGTCCCCCTCTAATGCCCAAGCCCTTCGGCAAGAGCTTAACACTTGTAAATACCTTGTGTATTAAAAATGTGTTCAAAATAAATGCTAAAAAGTGCAGTAATTTCCCATTCAATAAGTAAACCCTCCCCACCATATAGCATAGACGCTGCCTCCATTCAAAATGAGAATGTTGTTAAGGACCTTGGAGCTTTGGTTGATAATTTCCTCATCTTTGGTCAGTCGTCATGTATAATGACAGAGTATTCAGGAAGCCCTTCTTTGGGTAGCTGATTGCCACGGGGATATTATCCAGATCTAAAAAGGTCAATGTCCTCCTTGTACTCGACATTGATTAAGCTAATTATTGAGCACAATGTCCTGTTTCGGATGTACCTTGCTAGATATTTAAACAATTAGAAATATCGTAGAAGTTCCTAACTAGGAAGATCACTTGCTTAAGAACCTTAAGCTGCCAAAAAAAAAAAGATTGGAAACACTGCCCCTTTATTTAGTATTTTGTAGACTTTTGAAGGGAGACCTGCGCCTTGCCTTCTGTGACACAAGGAACCCAATGGTCCTGAATGTCTTGTATCTCCACAAATGAAATAGTCCATTAATACCAGAATCAGGATATAAAGTTTCACCAGCAGATAAAAAAAAATGGAAAGAGGTCAGTCAAGCAGTGCCTTCACTATACGTCATGCAGAGTGTCACTCTTGCCACTTTCAAGGTAAGCCTCGGTAACTGGGTGGGCATCTTCAAATTCTCCACCGGTCTAGCTTGTGTATGTGCTTGGAATGTGTTTTATGTCAATCCAGCAAGTAATGTAGAAACCAAACAAAGTGGTAACCATACCAAAGTTACACTAATTCCCTGTACAATCACTTGCATAAGTTTATAAACTTGGCTGTACCAGTTAGAATCCAAGCCAGAGCCCCAAGTAAAATCAAGCTGCCATGGTGGACTTCCAGCATCAACAAATTCTACAATAAATGCAAAAGTTGCTGCCCAAGAAAGCAAAGACAAGGACGCAACAATGGAAAAGCACCCTCCTCAGCCTTAACAGGCAAATAAGATAACTTGTCAAATCCTCCAAGAGCTCCTTTGAGAGAAACCTAGCAAGTACTGCCAAGGATAACCATAAGGCCTTTTACAGATACATACATAACCTAAAGGGTAGGACCCAAGCATGTGCAGAACTGGTGGTAAACGGCATCACACACACTGACCCCACAGAGATAGCAAACCTGCTAGCAGATAGTGTTGGCAGAAGTTTTGCTCCCTTACCCCTCCTAACTTACAACCCCCCCCCCAACCTTACATGTCTGAAGAACAGGTCCTTAAAGCCCTGTCCAAGGCAAGGAACACTGCCTCTGTGGGACCCGATGACATCCCAGGCTGTCTTCTAAACTGGCTTTAACATGAAATAGCATCACCACTAAGTACCATTTTCAGTCGTAGCCTAACCACAGGCTTTGTTCCTGCGGAATGGAGTACAGCTACAGTTGATAGTCTCCACAAAGGTGGCCTAGCAACAGACCCGGGGAATTAAACACGTTAGCCTGCCCAGCCTCATCTATAAGGCCAAGGGACATATTGTTATGGATCTCATAAATAGGACATAGGCTTAGTCGTTAAGATCTTCGCCTCCCATGCACAAGGTACAAGGTTCGATCCTGACCTCTGACCAATGCCTGTTTGGAGTTTGCATGTTCTCCCTGTGTCTCTGTGGGGTTTCTCCCATGTCCGAAAAACATGTTGAGTGTTTCCATCTCAAACTCACCAGTGAATGGAGCTGTGGGCAGCAGCAGACTCTACATGGCGCCCTATAGGGGAAGAGTTGTTCAGACCAACCGCTTTGGGCATCTACTGTGGTGTGCAGTATTCTCAAGCTAGGAGAACACGGATCACAGACTGTGTGCCATGGCAGGGCTAGCCACTTGACGTAAAATACGGCTGTAGGTGATTTGGTCATGTTGATTAATGTCGCCAAAAATGGGCATGGGTAGTTACCGGTGGTAAGTGGGTTGAGGACCCGGCCTACTCTCATCCACACCGGGGATGCTTGCTAATGGTGGGAGGGGTATATGTGCCCCTATTGGCCAGTGTGTGTCCGCAGTAAAGCCCAGCAGCCTGGGGCCAATAAGCTACTGGCTGGCCGGTGTCTAATTGCCCAGCCTGGGTTACCTGGTATAGCTCTGTTGAGCGAAAGCTGGACGTAAAGCCAACCAAACTGCCAAACATGAACTGAGAGTTGCTACGCTTAATGTAGATTCACTGACAGGACGCAGCTTGAAGTGGATGACATGATGATACAGAGGAGGTTGGACAACTTATTTATCCAAGAGATGAGATGGAAGGGCAGTGCAGCAAAACCACTTAGCTTGGGATCCAGACTCTACTATTCAGGTGGGGGACAGGCTAGAAAAGGTGTAGGAATTGTGGTGAGAGAGAGGCTGCAGAAGGCAGTGAGGGATGTCATCAAAATTAATGACAGACTCATGGCAGTCTGACTCCAGTGTAATGATAGGGCAGTATTCATAATCTCAGCATATGCTCCACAGCAGGGTTGTGATAGTGAGGAAAATAATGCATTCAGACAGCAGTTGCAGGACCTACTAGATAAAGCAGGACAACATGAATTGGTGTTGATAATGGGTGACTTGAATGCACATACTGGGACAGACAGAACAAGATATGAGGACTGCCTGGGACCACATGGATGAGGTAACAGGAATAAAGGAGAAGCCATTCTAGACTTCTGTCTGGCAAATAACTCAATGGTAGCCAAAAGAGAGATTGCCACAAGATCACATACAAGAGTAGCCAATATACAACTCGGGTAGACTTCCTCCTAGTAAGGAAAATGGACTGGGGTAGAATCCATGATTGCAAAGTCATCCCCAGTGAAATAGTTGGCCCACAGCATAAACCACTAGTTGCCACAATCAGCTGCAAGCAGTGGTCAGAGAAGGTTCCAAGGTCAACATAGACCAGGCTGAAGACCTGGAAGTTGACTGGAGAGAAAGTACAGCAGTTCAAGGAATTACTCAGGGCTCTACCATCCCAAGAAAAGGAGGAAGTAGGTGGAGTTGAAGAGGAATGGCAGCGCCTAAAAACAACATGCGTTAGGACTACAGAAAAGATATGTGGCTGAGCCAGATATGGAAATAAAGTATATAAGGAAAGCTGATGGTGGAATGCAGAAGTCCTGGAAGTCATCAAAAGAAAGGAGTGCAGGAAGAAATGGGAGATAGAAAAGACTGACCAGGCTAGGAAGGACTATTGGTTGGCTAACAAAGAAGCTAAGAAAGAAGTTGCAATAGCAAAAGAATAGGGTATCGGAGGCATTCTACCAGCTTCTGGAAATGGCACAAAGAAACTATATTCGGTTGCAAGGCAAAGACAGAAAGATAAAGAAGATAGTCATCCTTCATAAGGGATGCAAGCAACAACCTGCTTACCAGTCCACAGGGCATCAAAGGCAGGTGGGGGGAGTATTTCCAACAGCTTTTGCATGAGGAAAACCCCACAGAAGCTGTACTGCCCCAGAAACAGCCTAAAATGAGAGAAGTAGTGGTAAGAAAAGCACTAAGGAAGATGAAGTCAGGGAAAGCAGCAGGCTCAGATGAGGTCACAGCAGATGTGGTGAAGATGCTGGGTGAGATAGGGGAGAAATGGCTCTTGAGGGTACTAATAGGAGTGTGGAGAGAGAGGCATATCCCGGATGATTGGAGAATAAGCATACTTGTGCCAGTGTACAAGAACAAAGGGGACAATCCACAACTGTGGGCAGTACAGCCGGATCAAACTCTTACCACACTGCATGAAAGTTCTGGAAAGAGTGATTGATAAACGGATACGCAGAGTAGTAGAATGTAAGATAGGAGATGAACAGTTCAGATTCAGATCAGTTTGCAGCACAATTGACCTGGTGTTTGCATTGAGACAAATACTTGAGAATAAGCTAGAAATGAGGACAGAGTCCAACTGCGCATTCCTAGACTTGGAGAAAGCATATGACAAAGTCCCAAGAAAGCTAATCTGGGCAGTACTGCGGTGGTTTGAAGTCCCAGAAGCATTGGTAGAATTATCGCAGGCTATGTACAAGGACCCAGTGACTCAAGTACGAACAGTGTTCGGCCTCTCAGAGTGGTTCCCAGTGGGAGTAAGTGTACATCAGGGTTCAGCTCTGAGCCCACTGCTGTTCATACTGGTGATGGACTACATTAGCAAACAGGTTGGAGGGGACAGATCAACAAAGCTGCTGTATGCAGACTATGTATCGGTACAGGCAGACTCTGAGCTAGAACTTCAGCAAAGGATAGGAGAATGGAATGCAAATCTGAAGGCACATGGGATGAAACTAAGCACAGATAAAACTGTGGTAATGGCAGCAAATTGGGGAAATTAGAAGAAGCTGAGAATAGAAATAGAAGGGAAGATAGTGGAACAGTTAAACAGTTTCAAGTATCTGGGAGGGGTGGTTGAGGAGAAGGGTAATCTGAATGAAGAGGTCAAAGCTAGAATCAGAGGGCCTGCAGCCCACTGGCATAGAGTATTGGGTGTAGTCTATGACAGGAGATTGCCAAAGAAGCTGAAAAGCAAGGTACTGCTGTATGGTACAGAAACCTGGGCAGTAAAGGCAGAACAGTTGAAGCTGGAGGTGATGGAAATGTAGTACCTGAGAAAGGAGGTGATGGAAATGTAGTGCCTGAGAAAGGTGGTAGGATGCACAATGTGGGACAGACAAATGAGGACATAAGAGCAGAAGCAAAAGTAGCTCCAATTGCAGAAAAGATCAGAGAGAACAGATTACTGTGGTTTGGGCACGTGTAGAAAAGCAGAAGGCAATCTGGTGAGGAAGATTTGGGACAAGACAGGAAGAAGGTAAGAGAAAGCAAGGATGTCCAGCAAAGAGGTGGATGAGTTGTGTGAAAGAAGATCTGCAATAATCAGACATGAGTGTTGAAGACGGGAATATGGCACTGAATCAAGAGAGTTGGTGACAGTTAACACGAGACCCTGACCCCATGTAGAAAAAAATGGGAAAAGGGGGGCTGATGATGATCATCTCCAAACCTTGGATCTTACCCAGTTTGGCGTTGTGAAGGGCAGATCCTGCTTGTTAAATCTGGTGGCTTTCTTGTGTCATCAGAGCCATTGATGAGGGCAAATCTGTGCACACAGCACACACCGACTTGGCAAAGGCTTTTGATACACTTGCACATTCAGGCATTACCAATAAACTTAGCAAACTGAATATAAACCCTGTCGTAAGATGGGTTGCCAACTGCCTCCCAAACTGGAAACACACTAGCAAAGTGGGTGACTCCACATCAACCAGCAGACCTGTTACCAGTGGGGGTACCACAGGGGTCAGTGCTGGTACCCCTACTGTTTTTGGTATATATTTCTCAGAGGTTTAGGCCAAAACTAAAGGGTTGTGGCTGGCCAAGTTTGCAGATGACTGCAAACTAGGTGCAATCATTGAATCCTGAAATTATGTCCGTATACTCCTAAAGGTCTCACACAGACCGACTGGTGTATTAGCCAGGTCTCAAACTGAATGCAAAGAAATGTATCATCATTCCATTCTGCACAAACAGTGTCCCTTCACACTATCAGTTCAGCAACAGTACTCTTAAGTACCCATGAAGTGGTTAGGGATGTGGGATCCCAGGTTGACCGTGATCTTAACTTTGACCACCATGTGTTTACCGTTGTAAGGAAAGCTTTCCACGTAGCTCACTTGATTAGTAAAGACATTGCCTCAAGGGCAAAATAAGTTGTTATCCTCTGTACTCAGCACTTATTTGGCCAAAAATTGAGTATAACGCCCCATTTGGTATGTTCCGTACTAAGCACCTACAGTAATTAGAGAGACCTCTGAGGTTTCTAACAAAGAAGATCAAGGGCTTCCAGCATCAGCTATTACAGGATCGACTAAAGTCCCTGACACTATATTCCTTATCATATAGGCTTTGCAGGAGAGACTTATGCCTGGCCTGCAGAGCAACCCAAGACCCAAACCTAATGAATTTACTGCATATGTGTAAATCAAGTGGGTCTACGGCTACGCATTTTGGGGACTTAAGTATGGCCTGCAACTTAAATAGGACATGCTGGAGGGGCAGGTTTATCTCCTAGTGACTTCCACATCATTGGAATAGGCTACCAATTCATGTGAAACAGAGCACCTCTGTGACACTTCAAGAGGAACCTGGACAAATGGATGGGGCACAGTTAATTCTTACTGGGGATAGTGCCCACCAAATGCAGTCTTTGGTATTGAATAGTACTTCTGCGGTATTACATTGGGTTTAAACGGGTAGGCTTAACTTCTGGGTCATTAGCCTAATAATCTACTATGATCGTATAACACGGTCATGTTCATCCTCCTCTTGTATTATGAGTGAACGCTGTTGCCTTGGCACCTGTAGAACTTTTCCCTTACTTTTGTTCCGATTTATTCATAATCTACTGCACTCTGCTGTTGTATATATCAATCTTGTTTGTTTTTACTTGTTTGCGCTTTGACCAGGTAAGTCCTACTGGGCTAGTGGCCTGTCTTCAAGGGAAGACCCTAGGTGGTATTCATACTGACTAGGGGAAATTTGACCAAGGCACCAGGGAACTTTCCTACTCTTGTTTTTCAGCAAGTGCCTTGTGAACTTTTACATCCAGCAAAGAAACTACCAACTCTTGCTGATGGGGCCTCAGCTTAATGTCTCCCTGTTTGCTAAATGTCACTTATGGACAAGGTTAAGTTGTTGCTTAGTTTCTTCAAAGACTTGTAGGCATTTCCTTTGCAGCTACTTTTGTAGTGTTTTCGAATCTGTTTGATAACTTGTCTTTCCAAGGTTTTACCAGAGCTTTTTTCTCCCTGCTGTATTTGTGAGATTTTTATCATTTTTTTTGTATGTTTCTTCTCTGCCTCTGGTTGCTTTGTACCATTTGTTATGGTAGTAGTTGTAGTTGCTTAAGTGTTGCTGTGACTGCTATCATTTGGTGTTGCCATTTTTCTTGTGTGGTTTTTTTTTTTTTTCATTCCATATGGAGAAAGGTTGGGGGAGGAGACAACCTGCCTCCAAAATTAATGGTGTTGAGTATATAGTGTGTTTGGGTCCTGCTCATCTGGTATTTGTAAGAAGTTTGATTAAAAGGACATATATAGACAAATGTAACTAGCAAATTCTGAAAGATATTTGGCTTAGCAGAGACTCTTTGGGTCAGTCCACCTCTCCAAGGTCAAAATGATGTAGTAGTTTCCGTAAAAATGTTTCTGAAAAATCCAAGTCTGACGTGCTGTGAATAATTTTCCTCCCCTCCTTCTCTAGCCATACATCTTAGGGGAGAGGAAAGGGCGTCTTACACTGATTCTGTTCTAGCTGTATTGGCAACAAAGATAGTTGCAGAGCATACTTTTCTTGGACACGTCAGTTTCTATTATTAGAGAGTTATACAGTCCCTTCCCTTCTCTTACAGAGGTAGACCTTATCCAGGTATCCCATTGTAGGCCTTCTTTTGTTAGGTCTTTTTCTTCCAATGAGGTATTCATTGATATTGACTATTATAAACTTCTTGGGCCATGCTTTGGGCATAGATAGATTTGGACCATCTCCTGTCCCTCTGGTACAGAGCAGGATAGGGAGAACAATACCTAGCCATCTCTACTCGCTTCCCTATCAGCCCCTGTTAGTTTAAGGCAGCTTAGCTTTCTGCAGGCTTTTATGCCTGCCAGGATGGTTCTTAGTGGGTCAGGGTTGTTAGCATCAGCATTGTTGCAGCTGATAACTTTTGCATTGGCTGCCTCTGGGAGCACTGGGGCTCTGTCTCGGAAGCTTGAATCCAAGGCCAGCTACTGTCTGACCTGTGTTAGTGTTGAGGTTCGACTTCTCTGCCTTTAAACCTTTTGAACCGAGAGAGAGTGAGTGTTGACTTTGGGTTCCTTAGTGCTGGAAGTGTGCATCGGCTGTGTGCCATCACTGTGTGGGTCAGTGTTGAGGACTCCATTCTCACCACAAGTGTCAACACTAGCATCAGTACAAGTGCTACAACTAGTATTGCAGACAAGGAGCTTTTAGTTGCAGCAGTTTCTTTTAGAGGCTCAGAGGCTCAGAGGCTCTACCCTTCCTCCACCTGAGCCTGTGAAATTTATCTTTTCAGAGGGGCAGAGGACCTTGGGACTGCCTGCTCGAGTACTGCTGTGATTCTAAGTTTTCTGCTTTGATGTCTTCATTCTCATAATTTCCCACTGAGGAGCCTGCATGTAAGACTAGACATTTGCACTTCACATCCAACAAGTCTTCTGAGACCGTTACTGATTCTGCTTGTTAATCAGCACCCCAGTTACTCCCCCTGATGGCTCCAAGTTTTGGGAAGATTCTGTTCTTGATGCAGGTAGAGAGGTTAGCCCATTTTCATGTCTGCTTCAGAACATGTCTTGCAGAAGGCCTTCTGGTCCCCTCCAGTCACCTTCCTAGGTGGTTACAAAGTGATGGCCATCATTGCTGTAGTAGTTTTAAAGAAGCCACATAATGAGTACTGCAATGCCAAAGAAATCTGACAGGATACTTTGACCCCTACCATGGACTTGGAATGTTAGAAGAACTCATTAGTTGTCTGCATGGTGGCTGTGGCAGCCCAAAAGAGTTCCTGCTTTTCAGAGCCCTGGGGTTAATCCCCAAGGTAAGAAGTCCAAGGATTTGAGTCTCTTTGGAAAACATCTACACATCCTCTACCTTCTCTCCAAGGATACTTGGCTGTCAGGTGCATATGTCTTAATAGTCCGTGCTGGTTGAGATGTCTCACTTATTGGAGAAGGTGGCCAATACTGATCTAAGGAATAGGTTTGTGGCTCTGGTTGCCACTGTGTCTACTATGTCTAACCTCGCCGTACAACTTGATAATGCTGCAGAAGGTGCAGCTAGGTCAGCAGGCACTGGAATGATACTCCATCGTACCTGGACAGATTTCCAGCTAAATTACAAAACATCCTACCTTAATGTACCTTTCAGTGGTACTGACATTTTTTGGGATGCAAGTCACACCTGTTGGCTTTAAGTTCACGTGTCTAACATTGCTTCTTTCCCTCGGGATGTAAAGGAGCCAACATCAGAGGTTATTCAGGTCAGGCCAGCTGTACCAAGGTCAGCAGTTTGGAAGTAGGCAGTGCATCCATTGGGATAACTTCTGTGACGGAAGCCTGCCCCATTGTAGGAATTCTAGGAATAATCCGGGCTTTAGCAACCTTTATTTCAGAAGTCAGCAGCAGACTCCCTGAGGCCTTGCCCAGCTGCTCCACTCTGGTGGCAGTTGAGCTGTCTTGTTTGTTAGTCACATGACAGGTGGTTCTTAAATGTAACATTTGGAGGACGTACATTTCCCTTTCGTACCCATCTCTGGCTGCTCTATCTTCCTTTTTCTGATGTCCCACCACTTCACAAGAGGGTAGCAGTTAAGCTGTGAATCTCCTTCAAAAAAGAGCAATACAGGAGGTCCTGACAGATTAGATAGTGTCTGGATAGTCTGCCTAAGTAACTTCTTAAGTGGCGTAAATTAGTATGTTTCCAAGCAAAAGTTTCAGGTGGCTGTTGAGTCTGTCTCCTTTGTCTGTCTAGAGAAGATCGGATAGGCTGTTTGGACCTCTAAGACACACACATGCCTGCATGTCGAAGTAACTAAGGAGTCAAGGAAATTCCTTTGGTTTGGGTTAGCAGCCAGTAAGTAACAGCTTCAGGCTTTTCCTTTCAGACTTTCTTCAGTCCTCAGTGTGTTCACAAAATTTGTGACTCCAGCATATCAGAAGCTGTAAGGGTTGAGGACCTTCCTTTATCTAGATGACTGGCTACTAGCTGCACCGATCATGAAGAAGCTGGTAACAGTACAGGTCTTTCTACTTTTTTTCCATTTCTTGGAGAATGTAGTAAACTTTAAGTTCCAGTCTAAAGTTCATAGGGTGCTTGCTGGATATATGGATTTATCTGGTCAGTATACCAGCAGAAGAGATTCCTCCTCCCATGCAGGCCATATCAAGGATTCATCAGTTTCCATGAATTCTGAAAGCAGTATATCACAAGGTGCTGAGGTTCAGGGCAGCTACAGTTTTCATTCTGCCAATGGATGGTACCACATTAAGGTCCTCCATTGGACCCTGGGGGACCCAGTTGGAGCAGTATTTGTATCTGGTATCCAGTTTGTAGATTTCCAAGGAGTGTGTAAACATTTAGCATTATGGCTGGTTGGCATCACCCTTTCTCCCCCTGTTGTTCTCGAACCTCCCCTAGTGACAGTCACGACAGGTACCTCATCCCTTAGGGTTGGGGACATTGTCAGTGGTGGGCAGTCTGAGGTGTGTTTTCACAGACAGAAGCCAGCCTGTGGGCAAACTTCCTAGAGGTGAGGGCAGGTCTTCTAATGCTGTAGCCATTCTAGGATTTCCCTTCCTTAAGGAAAGATAATTGTACACTTTGACAAAATGGTGGTGATGTAACAAGCAGGGAGGAACCCATTCCTATACCCTTTGTAGCGAGACCATGAAACTGTGGGAATGGCATAGTTCATTAAAGTGCTTTCTGGTTGCAGCCCATGTACCTGGTGAAGCTGCTCCCCAGTAGACCTACTGTGCAGGTACTTGTTGATGTCACATAAGTTGCCCCTCAGCTTATCATTGGTGAAAGCCCTGTTCCACTGATAGGGGAAACCTTATGAATTTTTAAGTAATTTTTTTGCCACCCTGACCAACACTGACTGCTTTTCTCCACTGACCCCCCCACCCCCTTGTTGGTCAAGGATGTTGTATCTTTGAGTGGTGGTCATGTCGTCTTTACTCCATTTTCATGTATCTCCATATTTGTGCAGAAGGCATAAGCAAAAAAAGCCTGGGTTATTCTAACACTGTTCTGGACTTCACAAGTTTGGGTTCTCCATCCATGTTTTTGCCTTCTGGAGAAGCCCTGTCTCCCCTGTCAAGCAAGCCTTATCCAAACATTCATGCTTTTGGGTTCAAATCATTGTTTCTGCTCCTAGATCCAGTACCAAGAAAATGGACAAAGCAAATGGGCACATTTCTAAGTGGATATTGGAGAGGGAAAGTGGATCCCTTTTCTGCTGTGGTTCCTGTGGTCCTTGATTTTTTTGCATATGTTTTTGATGCTGGCGTTTGCTTCTGCATCAGAGTGCACATAGTGACCACATCAAACAACCGTTTAGGCACTTGAGTTCTTCTGTAGCCTTCCTTAAGGTTTGCAGGACTTTCCTCAGGGGTACCTTTAGGCTCAGACACTTGCTTAGAGAAGTGAAGTGATTCTGCCAATGGATCTTAACCTCTCTGGAGATGCTTACCCTGCCACCTTTCAGCCATTGGTCAGGGCAGATCTGAAGTGTCTGTCATAAGGCAGATTTGTGAGTGACAGGCTTTTGACATTGATGTACTTTGTCTTGGTTTTCATAAGGATAAGATGTGTTTTACTTACTAATCCATTTTTCATGCCTAAAGTGGCTCCTGAGAGTAGCAAAGCTGTTAACCTTCCAATGTGAACTTTCACAGTCACTGTAAAGCACAGCACTTGCTAGATTGCATGGATGTCCATGAACAATTAATTGCACTTGTATCTAGATCATAGATTAATGAAACCTAGGAAGGGTTCACTGTAAGATTTCTTTTGTTTCTAGTAGACTAGGTATTAAAGTGTCTAAGGCTGCAGTGTTCAGGTAGCTGTCTGACTGTACAAGGTTTATGTATTAAAGGTTTGACAAATCCCTGTCCAGTGATCCAAAAGCGTATTGTACTAGAACGTTTGCTGTCTGTCATTCCTGCTTCTGCAACAACTCTGATATGTACACCGCTTGTGACATCAGCTTCACTGGGCACCTAAGCAATGCAGGCTGGATGTGACCCCCAGGTCTCTGTTGGTGTTTGGAACTGCAGTTGTCAAAGTTCTTCTTTCTTAAGGCCACCCAGGTAGGTTTGCTGAGGTCTCTGTCTTGGTAACAGAGGAGGATAAAGTTGATCCTTATTAGAGCTGGAAGTTTTAAGTATTTCATGATGGCATACATGGTCAAGATTCATCCTTCTGTGTTGTCCTGCCCACCTTCCTGTGGCCTGGTAGGAGAATTGTTTTTGTGTGTGCCATTCCTACGTCCATTCCCAGCAGTTTATTCGGATTTAAATTATGGTGGCTTGACACAGTAGATTATGGCGAAGGGCGCTGGAAGAAGTCTAGATGTTGGTCAGAAGCTCATATCGCAGGCACATAAAAGGGGGGGGGGGTGAAGGATAGATGCAAGTCAAAAGGTAATCACAATTAAGATGCAAGATCTAACATACGTCATTTTGTCCCCTTGTCTGGTATCGTTGCAGAGGTGCAGAGGAAAAGCAAGACATATTTATGGCTAGTGGGCATGTGGTGAATAGTTCATTAATATGTAGGGACTATAGAATGTTTAGAATTATGGATAATTTGGGAAGGGTTGAAATCCACTTAACTTGTGATGAGATCATTTGTGTATGGAAGGGATACCTCTGATCTAAATTGAGGTTGATGTTCGAGAGGGAGTTCCTAAGACATGTCTGGTGAACTTGTTACTAAATAATTCAGCTGCATTGTAGGCTTCTGAAACAGGACTCTTGGAACAGATGAGAGAAGCATGAAGTACTTCTGCAGATGTACTTGAAATAGTAGCTGTGTCACATAGTTAACATGACAGGGGCATACAAAGTGTGACCTTGCAGCTTTTTGGTACAAGGTCATAGCCAAAGAAGAAGCTATTTTTGTTTGAGTACTTACAGTAGATGACAAAAATATATATACTGTATCGGAACATTCTGGGTCTCCTTGTAGAGCCTTTCTGAAATCTGTTTTTAATCTGCTGTAGCAATTAATGTTGTAGAAGCAGGCAAACCTACTAGATGAGCTTATCTCTGCATTATGGGCCTTTAAATCTCCAGTGAAAACAGCATGTCTTGTATTTACTTTGAATTCTTAGCTTCTGCAAAACCAGCTTTTGTATTCTGAAGTGCTGGTAAGTGTTTGAGGCTGTGCTGCTGTTTGCGTGCTTCCTACGTAATCACTTCATAGTAGAAGATCGGGAGTGTGTGTGCATGCCTGTCTATCCCAAGAGCTGTTTTGTGTTGCTTCAGCTACGTTAACCCTTTAGTATGTGCTACTTCATATAGCATGTGTGCTAGATTCATGATATGGGGGTGGTCTGTTGTGGGTTGAAAGCCAGGATTGTATTAAAGCCTGCATAACTGCTGATGTGGAAGACCTAACAAGTAATGTAGGTATTTTTTATAGTATGTGTAGAGAGCAAACATAGTCTGTCAGATTTTGTTATGCTAGTGTTTTGTAAATATCCCGTAGAAAGAAAAAAGATTTATATCTCCTATTCTGTATCTTGGTACAGTCTATTAGAAATTAAGGCTGTCGGGCATCTTTAGTGCCGTTATCCAGTGCCTTATCAGAAGTTCAAGACTCTTAGTATGAATCCTAAAACTAAGAAGCTTTTTGTCCCCCACCCAGTGCGATTTGCCTTCATGCCTGATGACTGTAAAGCCTCCCCTAATGAAATTCTACTCGTTTATTTATTTATATATATATATATATATATATATATATATATATATATATATATATATGTAATGTATACACACAAAAGGGGACGAGGTGTCCATCATCCAAGCAGCTATGAATGTGCTTTGTGTCCCTTCGCACATCCAGTCGTGCCAGTCTTCTACCCCAAGCTTTACATCATCTAGGATATGAGCAACAGGGATGTTTCTGTGTTGTACTCCTTCAAGGCATTTGCCAAGGTGCTAGAGGCGAGTAAAGTTTCCCCTTGTATCTTGTAGCTGTGGTTTGGTATTTTATCGGTTCGGTCTGGTGGTCCTGGTGTGTCTATGTTGATCCCTAACCCTGTCCCTTGCAGGTTGTGTGTGCACCTGCATCACATCAGGATCTACCAGTACTCCTCTGTCTGCATGAGTTCTCCTTGATGTGTGAAAACAAGGGTTACCATAACCAGCTGGTATAGCTGTCGTGCACACCCCTCCTGGTACTGGTATCCACTTTCCTTGCTCTGGAGTCTCTGCAGTTAACACACGAGTGGCATAGGCGCCATCACACCTTTACCCCCCACCCAGATGGGGAAACAACACCCACTCATTTCCCATCTTCCGTACCCCGACTTTTTGATTTCCCGTCCACTATCTGAACTCCAATTGTCTGAGTCAAGTTTGTAGATTTATCCCCCTGCTCCTGAAGGCTGGAGTCCAAAACTTAAAAGAAATGGAAAAAAAGGTATTCTGCAGATTCCACCGATTTTGGACTTGGTGTAAGTAATTTTTTCTTTATTTCAATGATTGCACCTAATTAGTTACAAAAGGTACCCCAGTTATCCATCGGTGTGTAATTTGCAGTAGTGTGTTGCAGCTGAATTTTAGTTGGCATGCCTCTGGATGTTATGTAACCATCTGTAAATGTCAGTATTATATGTTGGTGACCATACCTAAAGTAATGCATAGTAGAATCATTTGATAGCATTGTAAAAGCTGGGGCAGATTTTGGTGGCATATTATTCTGTTCTGTATTCCTTATATGTTTGTATGTTTAATTACCTGCATTCCTTTCATGTCCATCTGATATTGTCAATCTTCATCTATTCTTGACTTGTGGGCTATGATTCCGATTCTCAGAACCGATCCGGCCAATATATAGCTTGCGACAGCCAAAAAATTTCTCTAGCAAGTGTACCAGCAGTGCTCCTCTCCAAATTACCTCTGATCTTGTTTGCCGCTATTAAGATAAGATGCATCAGCCGATTCCTCTCTCATAGCCAAGTAAAACATTTTTATATTTACTTCTTTCTATAACTGATTCTGAAATCTTTACTTTACTTCTATAAAATAATAAATAAATCTTTGATCTCCCCTGTGCAAGTGTGTTGTTTCCCTTACCGTTGGTAACTTTTCCCTTCCACCATCGAGGGTAGTTTTCCCTTTCTCCTCTCTCTCTCACTTTCTCTTCTACTGTTGATAATCTGTCTACCATTGTTAGTAGATTTTTCCCTTTTTTTAAAGTGTGACTGAGTTTCTTTGTCTTTGATAATTTATTTTTGCTTTCTTCTGCCTTTCAGTCCTCTTTTTCTCATGACTGTGGCATAAAACCTAAAAGCTCTACTATTGGCTTTAAACAATGTACATAGTGCGGCAGAAAAATGCCGAACTCTGATAATCATGAAAAATCTGTTTACTATTTGGGTGTTCCCTATTTGAGTGTAGACTGTTCCATCTGCTAGGGTTTCAGTAATAGAACTCTGGCAGAGAGGAAAAATAAACTCTCATTCTCAAAGGGCTCCTTAAAGCCCCTTTCGAGGAAGCCTTGTCCAAGGGCGACCAGTCTCTTCAGGCCTCTGGATCAAAATCCTCCCGTTCGGTGCCAACCTCTCCATCCGCTAAGAAACACCAACATATCTCTGAATGTTCCTGTCTGGAGCCGAAATCCACATTCCAAAGCTTTCAGAATGGTTGGAATCTTCAGCACCAAAAATCTTACCGGCGCCTTCAACACAGACTACAACACCCATTCAACCCATGATTACTATTGCTGCTACTGTAACTACGACTCCAACACCAGTGTCCACTGCCACTACAGCAATATGGGTGTCTATTTCCCCCACAGTACAGCAGATGGTGCTGAAGTCTGATATAACTACCCAACCCAGGACTATTTATTCTCCCTCCTTGGACAGCTTCTTAGTCTTTTCATAGAGAGATGCGACTCTCCCTCTGGGTTGTCCATTTGCTCCAACAGACGTCTCTCTGAAGTTGATATTGTTAGGTTGGTGGATCAAATCCTGACAGCGAGGGGTCTTCCCTCATCTTCTCAACCCCCCCCTCCTCTCTGGTGCAGGGGGTTACTCAACTTTGATCCCTACTTGTACTCCTCTGACCTCTGCACAGGCTTTAGAGCTCTTGACTCCAACTTCTCAGGTTCCAATGGCTTTGAATGCCAACAACCTTTTTGTCTTAGACACCAAGTCTGGCTCTGCCTCCCTTCGGTACTTTTGGGTCCCTGGGACCGTGTCTTTGCCATTGGACCTGAGGGGTTCAAGCCAGCCCTGAGATTTTCTATGGAACCGACCGTATCTCTTCTGGCTGCGCCAGCTGAGGACACATCCTCTGTTCCGGTCTGTCAGGGTGGCTTTTCAGGGCAGGGTGTGACCCTGGTTCCGAGTTTGTCTCTTTCGGGCTCCCATTCCTCCTGAGGGAGGCTTGCCTTTCAAGCCATGAAAAGAGCTTTGGCCACTGCCTTCTCTCAGGTGGCTCCTGGGTTACCAGAGTCTTTCCCTGTGACCCCAAGTAGTTTGGTTCTGCCACCAACCTTGAACCCGGACAGTGAGCCCCAAGGTCGCCAGATTTTCCTGCTAGAGGAGTAACCTCTTCCGAGTCCTCCTTTAGATGTTCCCACTGAGGAGCCTCCTCGGAAGAGGTTGTCTAAGAGGAAACGCATTGATTCTCCTGAAGAATCCGTCACAGAAGACACGGATTTCGATGAGGGGGAGGGTTCCCCATGGTCACCTCCGGAAGACGTTTCCTTCAGAGACCTTCTTGAGGTCTTAAAACAGAGGGGTGATTGGAAGTCCAAAGACCCTTCTTCTGAGGAATCCGTATACTTGCAGGCCTTTGGTGCTCGCCCGTCTACCTTCTGGGTGACCCTGCCCGCTGACAACCTAATTAAATTGCTCAGTGGGCTTGGAAGGCTCCTGACTCTGTGGAACCAGTCCCCCGGAGATCTGACAAGATTCTTTTAGCTCCTGAAGACCATCCACATTTGCAAAGTGCTTAGTAGTAGACGCATTTGTGCTAGCAGCCACCACCAAGAAAGAATTGGCCGAGGAAAGTTCTACTGTACATCCCCGTAAACAAGAGTTTAGGACAATGGACAGATTCGGGAAGTGGGTCTGTGTGTCATTGGCCTTCTCCATCATGTCCTTGGAACTTCTTGGCATATTTTGCTAGACTTCAAAGGGACCTGGTAAAGGACTTCAAAGGGACCTGGTAAAGGAGCTTTCAGATACCCAAACGGGAGCAGTTGCTGAAGGGGTTCACGAGGAAGTGGCCTCCCAGTTAGCTACCCTGGAGTGTATTTTGAATTTGTCCATGAGGCTTATAGTGCATACAGCTGAAGGGGTGACCAGGTCAGCAGGTTCAGGTATAGTTATAAGACGACACGCTTGGATGTGCCTGTGTGAGTTTCCGGAACCATTCATATCTTCCTTCATCAGTGCTCCCTTTGACAGATCCTTTGTTTGGACCCAAGGTAAAGGAAACTCTTTCCAGTCTAGTGTCACTAGCTCACTCTACCTAATACAGAGAGAACATTTGTGAAGTGCAAGCCACTTAGGTCCTTAATTTTGAATTATCTTCTGTTTCTCCTTTCTCCCTTTCCACTTTCCCAAAAAAATAAATAAATTAAAAATTTCTAAGCTGCTTCCTGCCTTTCCTGTAGTCTAGTCCAGATACAGATCTGCTGTATCCAGGACTGTTTGTAAGCTTCTGAGCCCCCAAGCCTTTCTGTGTTGGAGGGAATTCTTCTAGCTTATCAGTGAGAGTGGTAAGCACTAGGTAGCCTATCTACCGCAAGAGTGGTTTCTGGCCCAGAAATTGTAGTTTATTGGCCGTTTGGGCAGTTTTTCCATCGCTTTCAACTTTCTGGTTTAAAAGCCCGCGTTTGCACTTGTTTCCCACCTTTCCTGTTACTAGTCTAATCCAGATACAGATTTGCTGTATCCAGGACTGTTTTAAGATTCTGAGCCCCCCCAAGCATTTCTTTGTTGGAGGGAAGCATTCTAGCTTATCTACCACAAGATACAGGTACAGATTCTTAGCTTTAGCACTTGAATTTGTTTATTCGTGCTCAACACTTGTTCAGAACTTGTTGTTGGCACTCAATTAGCTACAAGTTACTACAGCACTCAACCTTCCTCTTTACCTAGAGGAAAACAGTTTTTGTACTTTTCCTCACTTGCATAGAGAAAAACAGCTCTTATACTCACTTGTCTAAAGGAAAGTAGTTTTTTATTCGGGCATGTCCAAGGGTCAGCTCCCAGTGTTCTCTCCTGTCTATCTGATGAATCTGGGCATCTTGGGGCAGTGTAGCAATTGCTTCATGTACACAGACAACCCTCTCCTCCTACCACCCAACACCATGACCTGTGAGAGATGCACTTATCTAGCCAAACTGGAGGTAAGGCTCTCTCCAACTAAGACTGAACTTGACAGTCAAGAGGAGAAGGTAAACACTTGCACCACACCACACTCATCACATAGTCCCACTAAATCTGCACCACCAAAATCCACACATAGAAATGCAAAAACATTTGCGGAGGCGCTCAATAATAATCTGCTCAAGCAAAAGAGACCTCCAAAGCAGAAACGCAAGCAACATCCGCCCCTCAACTCAACCCAACCCAAATGACACACAGCCCACAGACTGTGTGCCACTCAACCACAGCCCGTAAGGCAAAACAATGTATCCAACACACTAGTCATAGATGACTCTATAGTCAGGCACACTGATGTCCCAGTCACTAGGTTAAACAAGGAGAAGGCTACTGTCAGCTGCCTGTCGGGTGCCAGGATCTGCCACATAACCCACGCAGTCAGGTCACTGCACAACAAGTACAAATATAACTCTGTCATTGTCCATGTTGGTGTGAATGACCTGAGACATACCTCCCTGGGGTACATGAAAAGAGACCACAGAAGAGCTCTCTGATCTTGTAGCCCAGGCAGGTATGACCCTAGCCCTGAGTAGCATTCTGTTATCGCCCAGAATGATACCGCAGTACAAGGACAAAATGAATTACTTCAACAGTTGGCAAAGCTTTTGGTGTCATTCTAAAGGGATCCAGTGTCTGTCTGCCTGGGACGACATTGTCTACAGACCACGATGCTTTACCAGAGATGGCCTGCACCTGTCACCTCTGGGATTCTGGATACTGGCTAAGGCTCTTGCTGCCCCTATAGTGCCATTTTTAGGCAAGGTTCAAATGACAAATTCACCACCGTAACAGGAACAGGCAAGCAAAAACTGAGGGTAATGCTACTCCATGCTAGAAGTCTAAATCTCAAAATGCACTCCTTCGAGGCACTCCTTAAAATGGAGAACATCGATATCTGTGCAGTGACTGAGACCTGTTTAAGGCTCCAGGGAGCACCCCTGCATTACCAGGCTATAACTCATACCACACTTTTCGGCCACCTAACCTGGACAAGAACACCAAAGGCGGAGGTGTATCCATATTCATTAAGGATATCCGCACCTCCAGGCTAGTTGCTCAGCATAATGTATCTGAGGTTATCAAAGTGCAACTAACTCTGGGCAAAACTGCAATCCAAATTGTAGCTTGCTACAGATCCCCCAGGATTCCCACACCTGTTTTCTTGATATACTGGAAAATATTAGTGTTCAACCAAACACCCTAATAATGGCCGATTTCAACTACCCCACTATTAACTGGGAAAACTACTTGTGTACTAACTCCTTCACTCAACGCTTTCTGGAATTCATAAATTCCAATGCCCTGGATCAATTTATCCACACCCCCACCAGGGGCAGCAATATCCTAGACCTAGTCATTTCCAACATGAGTGATCGGTGTTCCACACCTGAAGTCGACTCCTGTGTCAGATACGACCATAAGCTAATCTCCCCTAGATATCCACATCCCGCCCCCACCCCCCATTAAGGAAATCACGGTAAAAAATTTCTCCATAGCCAACTTCATGCTTCTTAAGACAGAAGTGGTGAACTTCATGACACTCATGCAGATGGACAGTACAGTTATGACTGCTGAATCCTACACAGATGCACTCTATAAGCACTTACATGAGTACATGGATCGTGCTATCCCAAACAGAACCAGCACACTGTCCTCCAAAAAAAGGAAGCCAATCTGGTGGTCCCCTGCCATAAACAAACTCTACAACAGAAGGAAGGAACTGTTGCAAAAGAGAGTAAATCCCATGAGTGGAGGGGTTTCCTGGTCAGCCTCAGTAAGAAGCTGAGATCCCTTATAAGATCCTCCAAAGCTAGCTACGAAAACAAGATCGCCACTGATTCTAGGGACAACCACAAAGCATTCTATAGCTATGTCAAGAATCTCAATGGCAACACCCAGATCTGCTCTGAGTTACAGCACAACTGTATGAAAATTACAGATCCAGCTGATATTGCCAACGTCCTAGCAGGTTCTGTGCTAATTTTACCCCACCCCCCACCCCCTAAAGGGCCCATAACTATACAGGAAGAATGCAGTCTCCCTGTAATCACAACTATGCAGGTAAAAGCTGCACTGTCTAAAGCCAAAAACACAGCATCCATGGGACCGGACAGCATCCCAGGCTGTGTTTTACATGAACTTCAGAATGAACTGGCTCCCCACCTAAGCACCATGTTCAATCATAGTCTCGTGTCCACAAAGGGGGAGCCACCACTCATACCAGGAACTATCGCCCTATTAGCCTGACGAGCCTGGTCTGTAAGGCCATGGAACGTATCATCATGGAATTCGTAAAGAAAGACATTGGTAATCTCCAAACTCTGGACCCCACCCAGTTTGGGTTTGTAAAAGGCAGATCATGCCTCCTGAACCTGATCGACTTCTTTGAGGCACTCACCAAAGTTGTAGACGAGGGTAAGGTGGTTCACACAGCCTATCTTGACCTCGCCAAGGCTTTCAACACCATCCACCATTCTGGAATTATAGCTAAAGTCACTAAACTAGGTATCGATCCCTATGCCACAAAATGGGTTGCCAGTTGGCTCACTGACAGAACCCACACTGTAAAAGTTGCAGACTCAAAATCTGACTTCAAACCAGTGACCAGGGGGAGTACCACAGGGTTCAATTTTGGGACTTCTCCTGTTTGGTATCTACTTCTCTGAAGTACAGGCTAGCACAGAAGGCTTTTGGCTAACGAAGTTCGCAGATGACTGCAAACTAGGATCCATAGTGGAATCCCCAGATGATGTGGACATACAGAAGGGCCTCACTGAGACAGATGCCTGGTGTCAGAGCCATGGCCTCAAGCTCAATGCCAAAATGTGCATTGTCATCCCCTTTGGTAAAAACTATGTACCCATGAACTACCACATAGGAGGCAGTCTACTTAACGCCAAATGTGTGATAAGAGACCTGGGGACCCTGGTGGACAGTAGTCTCCTTTGATAATCACATTGCCACAGTAGTCAGGAAGTCCTTCTACGTGGCACACCTCATCACAAAAGGGTCCTCATCTAGGAAAAAAGAGGTCATTGTTCCCCTCTACTCAACACTCATTAGACCCATTATGGAGTACAATGCCCCTTTTGGAATGTACCTCACAAGACATCTGCAGCAGCTGGAAAGGCCACAAAAGTACCTCACAAAGAGGATTACTGGCCTCAAACAGATGCCTTAAACTGACAGTCTCAAAAAACTCCAGCTTTACTCCATAGCATATCACCTACTCCAAGGTGATCTCTGCCTAACATGTAAAGCTATGTCAAACCCAGAGCTGTTGGACATGCTACACCCAAATAAATCCCAATCCCTCCGAGCTACACGCTGTAGGGACCTAAACCTTGTCACCACAATAAACAGGACATGCTGGAAGGATAGATTCCTGTCCCAGACACTTCCCATACTCTGGAACAAGCTACCCATCTATGTTGAGCAAAGTTCCTCATTAGCACTCTTAAAGAAAAATCTTGATAAGTGGATGTGAAATAGGAAATACACCCCAGGGATCACTTCTGTGGCTCTGCTCGACAGTGGCACAGGAAAATGACTTTCTTGGGTGGTGTAAGCCAGGGAACCTTGTTGGCTAGACTTACTTCGGCCCTTGGGCCGATAGCCTAGTACCTACCTATGAAAAAGATGGAAAGACTTGTGGGCATGCATTTTTCCACTCCTCAACGAATCCTACTCCAGGATTCAAAGGAGTGATGAAATGTGGTTCAAGAAATCCCAGAAGCCTTTCCAGGATGCACGTTGTTTGGACTCCCCTTCAGGCGGGGGAGTTGAAATGCAAGACGCAGTAACAGAGGCAGGGGTGGTCTGCAGAATCAGGGTTCCCTTCTCTGGTGAACCCTTCCAGTGCTCCTGAAATGGAGCCAATTGCTTACCTCTGGAGGCAGTCTGGGGAAGATTTTCTTTGCACCCGAACGGCTGGCGACGTATAACCACAGATGCCTGGGTGCTAAGGATCATTTGAAGAGGTTATTTAATTCCCTTCTCTTTACCCGAGAACCTCAGCAAGACTCCCCAATGTTCCACCCAATCAGAGAGGTCAAGCAGCATTAGAAATACAAAAGCTGCTACAAAGAGTCATCCAGGAAGTCCCACCAGAATAACTGGGATCCAGGTTTTACTCAGGATTCTTTTTTAGTGCCAAAGAAAATGGGTGACTGGAGACCAATTTTGGATCTCAGTATTCTGAACAAATTTGTCCAGCAGTCCAAGTTCTGGATGGTCACATTTCAGTCGATTCTTCCCTTAGAGGAAGATGACAGGATGTGCTCTATCGACTTTCAAGACTCATATTACCATGTAAAGGTGGACAAATGTTCCTGAAAGTTTCTCTGCTTCTGGCTAGGAGCCAGTCATTTCCAATTGAGAGTGCTGCCCTTTGGTCTCACCACAGCCCCCAGGGTGTTCCCGAAATGCATGGCAGCAGTCCTAGCAGACTTGAGGCTGCACAGATTCCGAGTGCTTCCTTACCTAGATGACTAGTTTCTCACCGCTTCCACCAGGCATCTACTACAGACTACATTCTGGAATTATCCCAACAATTGGGCATGACGGACAGTCATGCAAAATCTCAACTAACCCCTTCTCAGGACGTTCAATTCATCGGAGCTTGCCTCAACATTGTATCTTGTGTGGCATTGCTTCCTCTACACAGGTTGCAGAAAGTAGCCACAGGTTCATCCTCTCCTTCACTCAAACAAAATACCAGCTCAGCAGATTCTGCAGGCATTGGGCTCTATGGCAGCAGCAATTACATTAGTTCCAATGGCAAGATTTCACAAGACGCTTCTTTATTGGTACTTGTTATTGGTCTATTCTAAGCCACCCCATGTATCATTTAGTTTTCATATCCAGGAGATAGAAAAACGACCTGTCCTGGTGGATGCAGTCCAAGATTCTTCTGGGCTGTCCCTTTGTTCCCCCCACAGCCCAAGGCTGTAGTGACCATGGATGCTTCCCAGCTGGGGTGAGGGAGGGGCATTATCTCAGGAAGACAGTCCAAAGCACTTGAACCCCCACCGAGACCATTCTGCCGATCAGTATCCTAGAGCTGAGGGCAGTGCTTTTGGCGTTGCAAGTATTTCACTCTGCCTTACTTCAAGGGACGATAGCTATTCAGTCAGACAACATGCCATTAATCTGGTACATCAGCAGACATGGGGGAACCAAGTCCTACCCACTGTCGAGAAGCCCTCCTTGTGTGGCAATGGGCCATAACTTCCAACTGCTTTCTGATAGCAACGCACATCCCGGGGAGTTCAAATGTGATAGCGGACAAACTGAGCAGATGCATCCTCATGCCTCACAAGTGGTCTGTGAACACCAGAGTAGTGAAGATGATCTTTCTTTGCTGTGACCTGTTTGCTTCATCCCTAAAAACAAGTACAGAAGCTACTTTGCCCTAATTCCCCCTCGGGGGAGTCCCCCAGAGGCCCTCTTCTCCACGATTGGCCCCTGGGTCTCATTTATGCCATCCCTTCCCTCTGATCCCTCTCTTTCTTAAGGAAGCAGCAAAGTGATCCTTATTGCTCCTTACTGGCCTCTACAGATATGGTTTCCCTTCCTCTGACTTCTTCTACTTCACCGCTCATGGATTCTGGACCCAGTTCTGGATCTTCTGTCCCATCCCCAGGGACTAGTGCATCCCAACCTTCAGAACCTCAAGCTGACTGCTTTGTTTTTCCAATTCCATTAGTCGCTAGGCATAATAATAATCCTTCTTCCATACGACACATTTTGTTGGCATCCCATAAACCATCTACCAGGAGTCTCTACCTTAGTAAAGGGAAGCGGTACTGTATTTGGGCTTCTGATAATGGTCTAGACCCCTTTTCAGTGCCAGTAGAAAAAGTTCCGGAGTTTCTAGCTGCCATCATTGGTAAAGGAACTTCTGCTTCTACAGTCAAGATTATCCTAGCAGCCGTTTCAAATTTCCATAACTGTTTTGGGAACCAGCCTTTGATTTCTCACAGGCTTTGTAAGGTTTTCTTAAAGGCGCCATCCATTTGAAGCCTCCTTTCAAAGAGGTGCTACTGCCATGGGACTTGACTGTTGTATTACAATCACTTGCTTCCCTCAGTTTGAAACTGCAGCTACCTGTGACTTAAAATTCCTTTCTTGGAAAACATTACTACTCATAGCTGTCACTTTGACAAGGTGACTCTCCAAATTACAGGGTCTATGCTCTAAAGCACCTTAGTTTTCCATAAAGAGAGTGTCACTTGGAACAAACCCGACCTTTCCTCCTAAAGTGATTTCAGAGACCAGCATCAACCAGTCCGTAGACTTGCCTGTAGTTTTTCAGAATTTGGTGAGCACTGCCTGCACCTTTTTGGATGTGCATAGGCAATTGCATTTCTGTCTATATAGAACTAAGCAGTTTAAACGATCAGAACAGTTATTTGTATCCTTTGCAAGTGCAACTTTTGGCAAACCTGTGTCCAAGGTTACTCTGTCCAGATGGTTAAGGGATTGCAGGTCTGCCATTTACACGAAACAAAAGCTAAGACTACCTATGCCAGTGAAGGCGCATTGTGCCAGATCTATGGCGACTTCAGTTGCTTTTCATTCTAAAGCTTCCATGTCAAAAAATTACGCAGCTGCAACTTAGGCTGTGCCACATACTTTTATTACTCATTACAAGTTTAATATGGTCTCCAGGGGGATAGCTTCTTTTGGTTCTATGTTTCTCAGGAATATTCTTTCATAGATCCACCCAGGATCTAAGGTACCTGGGGACTCTATCCCACAAGTCCAGAATAGATGAAGATTGACAACATTGGATAAAGAAGTTATGTGTTACCATAACCTTCCATCTGTGTTTTCTTTTTCATCTATTTTTGAGTCCATCCTGCCTGCCCCCTCCCTTAGACTTTTGGTCGAGCGACATTCTGTCTTGAGTTGTTATTGTTAGGGATGCATTGGACAAGGTTTCTAACGTATTAGATTTTCTTCATCTGATTGCAAACTCGATCTGAGGTAATGTGGAGAGGGGTGTTGTGGGTAGACTTGCAGCTCTAGAGATTTTTTAGCCGACACAAGCTATTTTATCGGCCAGATCAGTTCTGAGGATCAGAACTGTAACCCACAAGTCAAGAACAGATGAAGATCAACAACACAGATGGGACATTATGGTAAGACATATTTTTTTTTTTTCTGATTTTGAAACAAAACTAATTTTGCGCTGTCTAGAAAATTATTTCCCTGTATTGATGACTTCTGATGCACATGTAAGGGATGTAATGGCAATTAAATCTTGATGCTTGGTAGTGTGTTGTGTTGACAGCAGATTCAAACTCAAATTCCAGCACTTGCAGGTCTGTAACCAAGTGTAATACTGGGGTTTAAGCTCATCATGGATGAGCACAGATCTTTGCAGCAGATTTAATTATGGATCTGATGTTGTCTGTTTCATTCTTCCGCACTTCTAGGTTTAGGATCCGACAACTTTCACAAGACTCTGATCAAAGCCTCAAGCTCCTCCCTCTCCCATAATGCCTCATGCCTGTTTAACCCTCACATCTTGTTTGCCACCATTCTGCACAGATGTGGTTTGTAGCTCTGAAGTGTTTTTCATTGGAAAAACAAGTGGTTTCTCTAATTCTTCTAATTTTCTTTCTGATATCACATGATTAACATTTCTATACCTTCTTGCCTTCTTCCTTACCTCCCTTCCTATAGTTTTTCATTTGTATAGTATTAGGGTCTCTCCCCTTCTTCACTTTATTTTCTCGTTTTAAGGTTTTCCTTTAGTGCTTGTGTGCATGTGTGCTTGTGTGCATGTGGTGTTTGGCTTACCTGTCATCATATCTGATAGACCAGATAAGCCTACAGGGTTAAAAAGTCTTCTTGTGGGCACAATATTCTTAATTCTGATGCCCAAAAGAGGTGCACCTATTGTCTGGGGTCAGAACATCTGCAGGCTGACTTCTATCTGTGCAGCCTTCAACCCACCCAGCCTTTCAGATTTCTGGAGTAAGTTAATTTTGAAAGGGAATCTTGCCTGCTTCTGGAGCTCAAACTCCTGTTAAACTCTAGAGCTCCAAGGATCTTAGAAGAAGAGCCTCCTCAGCTTCTCCTGGGGCATCTTCCTCTTTTCTGGCAGAGAAAAGACCTAGACTACCAGATCCAAGTGTGCCTAAAATTCCTTCGGATCCGAAGCTGGCTCCTGATAAGTCCATGGATCTGTTGGTTTAACTGGATCCAACCATGGTTGTTATTGATTCTCCGACACCAAAAATGTCTTTCCTCTGATCCAACAGCATTGGGTCCAAGATCTTGGAGTCTAACTCCGGTTTCAGTGTCGAAACATGCTTCCCCAGCCCCTACCTCCAATATCTCACATCACCTATAAGATCCAGGCACTCCTCGGCTTTTTGTAGGTAGTCTCGGAGCCTTCTTCAATCTGATATGGACAGGATGATGCAGAACTTTCTCAAGGTGCAGATTGAGGTGGGACATTTGCCATTTCCATCCCATCCAGGATCCATGAGATCTCTAGCTCCTTCTCTTCATGCTCTTCTTCTGATCAGAACCATGCTTTGGAATCCCAGGGTCCGGTTTCATTGAACAGGCCATTGGACCGATTCAAGGGTAGGGATTTCTTTGACTCTGTTAGAGTCCCAGACCGGTTTGGCTGTAATGTCGTTGGAGCAGAGGGGGTCTCGGATCTGAGATATTGGCACCTACTCCAGAGGGTAGGCATTTGGTCTAACCATGTTGGATCTGTCCTTTCACCTAAGAGCTTCGACCTTCAGCAGTTCGCGTCCAATACTATCTGGAGGCTTCAGCTTCAGGGTAGATTCTATTCCCTTTTTCCAGATAGCTTTGGCTCTGGGAGAGAGGGACAGGATTTGCTAGAGTCAGTCAGCCATTCGGGTGGTAGAGAGGACTTTCTCTAGACCTAGAACTGCATCCCCTCTTCCTCTGGATCCTACCCTGTCTGCATCTTTTCTGAATACTAGGCCCATCTATCCTGTCCCAGGTCAGCCCCCCTGAACTGACCTTTAGTCTACTACTACCCCTCAGGGGGGCCCCTATATCTTCTGATTCTTCCCTTGAGCTTCCCGCAGGGGAAGTACATAGCAAGAGGAAAGTGCAAGAGGAGGCACTTGGACTCTCCTGTGGAGTCCTTAACCAAGACACTGACTTTGAGGGAGAGGGATTCCCAAGATCTCCAGCATGCGATATCTCCTTTGGAGACATCTTGGAAATATTGAGACAGAGAGGTGGATGGTCCTCCCAACCTCCCTCTTCTGAGGAGTCAGTGTTTCTGGAGGTATTCAGGGTGGGCCCATCTATGTTCTGGGTAACCCCCTGGCGGATGAACTTATTGATCCAGTTTCCCACTGGGCATGGAAGGAACCTGACAACGTGGAGCCCATTTCCAAAGGAGTAGACCAGTATCTAAGCCCACCTAGTGATGGACTTCATTGGAGTACAAGTGTTCCTTTTGATGCTTTTGTGGTGTCGGCAACCACAAAGGAGGAGCTGGCCGAGCAGAGCTCTACAGTTCATCCCCCCTCTGCTCTACAGTTCATCCCCCCCGAACAGAGAGCCTCTGGTTTTGGACAGACATGGGAAGCGTGTCAACTCCTCAACCACTTTTGGACTGAGACCATTGAACTACCTGACCTATTTTACTTGCTTTCAAAGAGATTTGATGAAGGCGCTAATCATCTCTGTCACAGAGACCTTCTCGGAGGAGGACCTCAATAAGGGCCAATTGGCTACTCTTTTTTTTTTCCCTAGCTAATTCCTTTGAGGTTAATGTCTCATGCTGCAGAGGGTACCTTTCAAGCAGCTGGGCCAGCATAGCCTTGAGGAGGCATGCCTGCTTGAGGTTGTGTGGGTTTGTGGAAGCTTTTAAGGGGTCTTTCACTAATGCCCCCTTTGGTTCCTCTCTTTTTGGACCATCTGTCAAAGACACTCTCACCCGCAGCGAGCAGGAGGGAAGGGCCTTGTCTGTGGTAGGGATCAAATTTTGTACCCCTCAAAGGACCTTCTCAGAGAACCAACGATGAGCAAAGTAATTTTGGTTCAAAAAATCTCAAGTTTTTTTCCAGGATCCTCAGAAAGATTCCTCTTCCAGAGACAGAGGAAGAAGGTTTAATGGGGGGGTTTGGAGAGTCTGCAAAACCAGGGCTTCAGAAAACCCTTCTCAGTAAAGCCCTTTCAGCACTAAGCATTGCTTGGCTGTCTTAGTCAGGGGCCATCTATCATTGCACTCCGACGTCTGGACGAATCTTACAAATGACTGTGGGTTGCTGTTGGGTAATATCCAGAGGTTACTACAGCCCCTTTTCATTTCCACCTGCTATTCCCAGGAGGAATCTCCCCAACATACCACCCACTCAGAGAAAGTTCATCTTTCAGGAAGTTCAAAAACTTTTTGAAAAAAGAGCCATCCAGAAGTCCCCAGCCGAACAACAAGGGTCCAGAACTTATTTGCGCTTCTTTTTGGTGCCAAAAAAGACGGGATCTATGACAAATATTGTATCCAAGCAAGCTAAATGAGTATGTCATGAAGTTGAAGTTTCAGATGGTTACGGTCTGGTTCATCTTTCAGCTTTTGCACAAGGACTAATGGATGTGCTCTGTGGATCTCCAGGACATGTACTGTCATATCAAAATAGACAGTTCAGGAGACATCTGTGCTTCCAGCTGGGAGCCAGTCATTCTCAGTTCACCACAGTCTACTGATTGTTCACCAAATGTATGGCAGTGGTTGCAGCTCACCTGAGACTGCAAGGATTCCAGGTGTTTCCATATTTGGACAATTGGCTCCTTACGGCACCAACAAAGCATCAACTCCTCTGGGGCATAGAGTATCTACTGCAGACCTTCAAGCAGTTGGTAATCACGATAAATCTGGCAAAGTCAGACTTAACTCCTGTGTGTAAGACCTGGTGTTCATAGGAACACGGTAGAACACAGTATCACAAATAGCAGCATTGGTTCAACAATGGGTTACATCTGAGTTAGCAAGTACAGACAGTTCTATACATGCCAGCTCCTCTAGGTTCATTGTCAGCAAAAATACTTAGCGATGTTATTCATGCAAGTACTGCAATGGGTCCTTGCAGGCTGGTCCATCCTGTTCCACCCCTTATAGGTTCCTGCCAAATTAACCCCAGTTTGCAAATGCCATCTCCACTGGTGGATGCCATCTCTAGACAGAACCTTTTTGCTTCCCCCTCCCACAGCCACGGACACTTCCCAGGTGGGGTGGAGGGATGGTCCAAGGCATGTGGTCCCCTGCAAAGACCAAATAACATGTAAATATCCTAGAGATGAGAGCAGTTCTCGTGGAGTTGCAAGCCTTCCTTGATGGACTCCCTCTGGGGATGATAGCAATTCATACAGACAACATGTCAGTTGTCTGGTACGTCAACAAACAGAGGGGAGCCCGTTCATATGCATTGTGCAGAGAGGCCATGAGACTGTGGCAATGGTTGATCTCTTCAAACCACTTTCTCCTTTCAATGCACATTCCCAGAGAGACCAATGTACTAACAGACAGACTCAGCAGGTCCATCCTGAGCCCACATGAGTGGTCCCTCAGTAGCAAACCAGATTTTCTGCCATTGGGGCCAGCCATACTTCAATCTTTTTGCTTCTCCCCTAAACAGCAAGTGCAGCAGGTATTTTGCTCTGATCACCCCCAATCAGGGAGTCCCCAAGGGGACAGTCTGGTCCACGATTGGCCTTCTGGTCTCCTATGTGCTTACCTTCCAATACCTCTGATCCCATGCCAGGATCTGATCTCTCACCCATTAGCATATTAGCCCCCCCCAATCTCCAGTCCCCTCCATTAACTGTATGGATGTTCTTCGTGTTTCGTTGTTGCAGTCATTACATTTGGGTTATCTGCTTGCAGGTAGCCCTCAGTCGGCCTGATTATCAAAGTCTTGGGTTCTGCGTCTGTTGCTGTCTCATCTTCCATGATGTCAGGTAGTCGGGGGTATAAAGCATGCAGACTACTCCATTACATCAGTCTTTCTTACTGTGCGGTGCCTGAAGCAGAAGCAGTGCGCAAGGGCCGGTTGGCCGACTCCTGAAATTTTCATTTTCGAGTTTCAGATCTGAAGTCTTCAGCTAAACTTAAGTACCCTGTGCTTGGCTTATGGAGCAATCTTTGCCAGATCATGTTAAAGCTAAATTACTGGATGCTCCCTTAAACCAAGGCTGCCTGTTTGGCAGCAAAGCAGAAGACTTACTTAAAAATCTATGCAAACTGTTAAAGATTTCATACAAGTACAGCCTCCCATATTTAGTAGGCACTGGCCTTCTAAGAATTGGTCCTTTCCTGCCTCTTCCAGGCCTTCTCAGTCCAAACCCAGAACCAGCAGAACACCCAGGCTTCAGTCCCAAAATACTCACAGGCCTAATCAGTGGGGGGGCTTCCACTTCCAAAGCTGGGAGTAGTAAGACACCCCCCCCCAATGGTAAACTGTCACAATGACTTAACTTTAAATCTTCCAAGCCCTGCTCAACTAACTCTTTTTATTTAGGGGGAAAGATTGCCCTGCATGCAAAAAACTGGGAACTCATTACCCAAGGCAAATGGGTTTTATAGTTTCCCAAGGATACAGATTTCACTTCCACTCCTTACCAACCCCAAACGGTTGGCCAGACCTACCCCCAAATCAGTGGGCAGAGGCTCAAAAGCAAGTTCTCTCTCTTCTAAGTATCAGGGCTATTCAGCCTGTCCCAGAAGAAGAATGTGGGGGCAAGGTTTCTACTCAAGACTTTTCCTGGTACCCAGAAAAGACCATTCCTGGTGTCCTATCCTGGATCTGTCCATCCATCTTAAACACTTTTTTTGGTAATCCCAAAATTCAAAATGCTAACTCTTCATCAGCTGCTTCCCATGCTAGGCAAAAATGCCTGGCTGGCAACACTGGATTTAAAGGAAGCTTACCTGCACATCCCAATAAGGGAATCTTGCAGAAGATGCCTACGCTTCAGAGCAGGCTACATGCACTATCCGTTCTCTGCACTGCCCTTTGGCTCATCTATTGCGCCCAGGGTATTCACAAAGTGCCTAGCTCCAGTCATTGCATTTTGCAGGCAAATAAATATTCAAATATATCTATACCTGGACGATTGTCTAATTCAGGCAGAAAGCCAGGACAGACTATTAAACCATCTGGCATTTGTAAAGAAATTACTGACTTGTGGGTACACCATAAACGAAAAGAAATCGCATCTAGTACCCTGCCAACAAATTGTATTCCTGGGAGCAAGCTTGAATACAACTTCCCATATGGCCTATCTCACACCAGAGAAACCAGTTCATTTGTCAGCCTACTTCAAAAAACTGGCCACAGAGACCCAGCTATCTGCAAGGAAAATACTGCAAGCCCTGGGCTTCATGGCCTCTGCATATGAGTAAACTACAGTGGTATCTGAAAAGCCTATGGTGTCAACATTCTCAGGACCTAGAATCAATGATTCCCATCATACCTTGTCTACAGATAGTTCCTTTGGTGGGCAGAGGCCTGCCATCTAGTCAAGGGACTGCCATTCACTCTAACCCCTGCTGCCCAAACCCTAACAGACGCATCAGACAATGCATGGGGGTCTCACTTGGCAGGGCAGTGCATTCAGGGCAAATGGAACCTGAGTCAAATGCACCTGCATATCAATCAAAAAGAAATGTTAGCTGTACAGAATGCTCTGACACAGCCTTCAAGGACCACATTCTTCCAGGACAATTATTGGTAAAGACTGACAACACCACTGTTATGCAGGGCGGGAACCCACTTGTACCCTCTCTGTAGACTAGCCATGGCTCTGTGGAACACAGCCTTGAGCTACCAAGTGCAAATACAAGCTCAATTCCTGCCAGGCAAGCTAAATACACTGGCAGACGACCTAAGCAGAAATCTCATGGACCCACACAAGTGGAAACTGGATCCAAAGATATTCAACATTTTGAGAAACAAATGGGGGAGCTCAGACATAGACCTGTTTGCCTCCCCTCAGAACTACCAATTGGACAAATTCTACACAAGGACTCCCCACAGACAAGCTTGGAAAGTGGATGCCCTGTCCTTCACATGGAAACACCTATCAGTTTATACCTTTCCTCCTCTGTCTCTCCTCTCCAAAGTGCTACTAACGATCAAACAAGACAAACCAAGGACAATACTTACTGCACCAGACAGGCCACGCAAACACTGGTACCCCCTCTTGGGCAGTGTCACTTTTGGAACCATGGCACCTGCCTCAGACCCCTGCCCTGCTGTCCCAGCAGGAGGGCCAGATTCTGCACCCACAGCTTCAAACCCTAAACCTTGCAGCCTGGCTAATTTCATGACCTCTCTGTTACCATCCCTCAGTAAGCAAGTGATGGATGTCATTCTAGAGGCAAGAAAGCCTAGTACTAGAAAATCCTATGCTGAAAAATGGAAAAGATTCTGTTCCTGGAACCAATCACTGGATGGACACAACTGTGCCCAGTTTACCGCACATTCTTCAATACTTAACTGAGATGATTCACAAGGGCCTTTCCTTTTCTTCCTTCAAAATTCATGCCTCTGCCATTTCAGCTCATTATAATACAGAGCCATCCGTCTTCTCTCATCCACTGCTGAAGCAATTCCTCAGATGGGCCAAAAACTTAAGACCACCCAGGTGAGCCCCTACTCCAGCCTGGGACCTCAACTTTGTATTCGAAAAACTCACTCTACCTCCCTTTGAGCCAGCTGCAAATGCAGAGTTGAAATTCACTTTTTTTTGGAAAACAGCCTTCCTTCTAGCCATCACTTCAGCAAGAAGGGTGTCTGAATTACAGGCCCTCATGGCATTGCAGCCTTTCATCATCTTTCATGCATACAGGGTGTCCCTCAGGACCAATCCCTCCTTTATGCCCAAGGTGGTATCCAGTGTGACACTTAATCAGTCCATTCATTTGCCAACCTTTTTTTCTAATCCACAGAACAAAGGGGAACGAGTATTGCACTCCTTGGACGTGCACAGACAACTTAGATTTTACTTGGACAGGACTAAGCCTCTCAGGAAATCTGAACAGCTGCTGGTTTCATTTGCTGCAGGGGCAGAGGGGAAGGCTATTTCAACGCAAACCATTTCTAAGTGGATAGGCCATTGCATTCATTTCTGCTATAAGCACCATGGAAAACCTACCCCACAGGGGATAAGACCACACTCAACCAGGGCTGCATCTACCTCTTCAGCCTTTCTCAGAGGTGTCCCTACCAGGGACATCCTAGATGCTCCTACCTGGAGTTCTGTACATACCTTCACCAAGTATTACCACTAGCCAATTTTTTCTAAATCCAGAGCTAGTTTTGCCACTGCTGTCTTGCAGGGCCTTATAGCTGGTCCTAATGCTATCTACTTGCCTCCTCCCTTCCTTAGCTTTGGGAATCAACCCAAATGGTGATGACTGCAACAGTGAAACACGAAGAACATAGTACAGTTGTGTGCACTTACCATAAATGTAGATGTTCAAGTGTATTCACTGTTGCAGTCCTGGTTACCCTCTCTCCAGCCCCCTTCACTTCTATTGACTATACCTGTATTCTTGCTTACTGTGCTTAAAGATTTCTGGTGTATTTGCTTTTTTGTTGGAGGTGTAACCTTATATATGTAATTGCTTCCCATTATGGGGGCACCTGACATCTGAAGCAAGAAAAACTGATGTAATGGTGTCGGCTGCATGCTTTATACCCCTGACTACCTGACGTCATGGAAGATGAGACAGTAACCGACACAGGACCCAAGACTTTGATAATCAGGCCGACTGAGGGTTACCTGCAAGCAGATAACCCAAATGTAATGACTGCAACAGTGAATACACTCGAACATCTACATTTATGGTAAGTGTACACAACTGTACTTTTCTCCACTTCCAATGAGTCTCACAAAGTCCAGGCTAGCTTCGCCAGTTCATTGAATTGTTCTGGCCTCTCAGAAACTGTCCTCAAAGGTCTACAGTAGCAAGTGGAAAAGATTATTGATTGGGCCTCCAAACAAGATATCTATCCTTTTTCAGCCTCCATATCGAACGTACTCTTTCTAGCTTCACTTTTCAAGGATGGAGCTAGTTTCTCTACTATAAAGTTGCAACTGACCGCAATTTTGAATTTTCACATTAAAAGAGATTCTACCTTTCATCCAAGCTATGTAAAGCTTTTATGAAAGGAGTCTTTTTACTTAAGCCACCAGTCAAAGATCCTTCTCCTCTGAGGGACCTGACTATTGTCCTCCAGGTTATTACTCAGAAAACTTTTGAAACAGCTGATTCTTGTGGTATAAAATTTTTGTCTTGGAAAACAGCCTTTCTTGTAGCAATAACCTCCACAAAAAGGGTATCTGAATTGTAGGCCTTGTCCTCCTAAGTCCACCATACATTATTTTCCATAGAGAAGGCATCTTTAAGAACTAACCCTTCCTTCATGCCTAAAGTGGCTATGGAGATGAATATTATCCAGCCTATACAAAGACCAGTTTTCTTTCCAAACCATTCCAACAAATGTGAATACATGTTGCATCTTCTTGATGTTCATAGGCACCTGCGTTTCTAGCACAGGACAAAAAAATATTGAAAATCTGAGCAGTTATTCATATCTTTTTCACCCAATTGCTTGGGCCATGCAGTGTCGAAGATGACCGTCTCTAAGTGGATTACAAGTTGCATTTCTACCATTTATTCTTCAAACAGTATGCAGCTATCCTGTTCTCTGAAAGCACATTCTCTGAGGTCTGTGGCCATCTCATCTGTTTTTTCTTACAGAACTTCTATTGATGACGTTTGTGCTGCAGCAACTTAGCCCAGGGTTCATACCTTTGTGTCTCACTATAAGTTAGGCATTGTGTCCAGAACGTAGAGCATCCTTTGGCTCCATGATGCTCCAGTGTATCTATCCTTCCACGCGGGCCACCCAGGGAGCTACATAGCTGGGGACTCTGACCCAGAAGTGAGAAAGAATGAAATGGACAAAATCAGTTTTAGAAGTTTATGTACTTACCATAACTTGGCATCTCTGTTGTCCAGTTAAATTCTTCCTCACTTCCCTCCCATCCTTCCCCCATCCTAATTGCTTAGAGACACTTAGAGGAACTTGGGAACCCATAGGTTTTTGGTTTGAGCTCCAGAATGTCTGTCTTTTCTGTTAGATTAACTTTAAAGGGATAGGTGTTTACCTTTTTGATAAATTGTTCACAAGGCAGCAAATTTGATCTTGGGGTTGGATAGGAGTAGGGCATTATGGGAGAGGGAGGAGTTTGAGGGTTAGATTGTAGTGTTGTGAAAGCAGCTAGATCGGATCTGATGTCTGATCCTATACCCAGAAGTGAGGAAGAATGAAATTAGACAACACAGATGCCAAGTTATGGTAAGTACATAACTTCTAATTTATTTACTTTGCTGTTAATCATATGTTTTTAAATGAGTAGTTTAAGCTATACTTTCGTCTCTTTTTGCTTGTTAAGTTGTAACTGGTTTCTGTACAAAACCCGTATCTAATAAGACAGCTGTTTAACTGGCTTTAGTAAGTGTTTGACCATGGAAGTCTGACTAGAAAAATGTGTATTTTTAGAGGTGATCTGGCCTTTGTTGTGGCTGTGGAATTTGCTCAAAGTCCGAGCCTGGGCCCTAGGCAGGGGAATGGACTAGGCCTTCTTCCCACAGCCTTTCTGGTGTCTCATTACTTGTCCCATCCCAAGTTGCCATAAACACTGTTCAAAACTGTCAGCGTATGTACTGTTTTCTTCTTTACTTTTGACATGAAGGTGGAGATACTAATTTAATTTAAAACTTTTAATTTAAATATCCTTTGATCAGTTTAGTCCCACTAGGCTAGTAGCATCTTTTCAGGAGAGACCCTTGGTGCTATTTATACCACTAGGGGAAATGTGACCAGAACATTGGGGGGCTTTCCTCTTCTTTTTAGTAGTTCAGGTGGATGTCAAAGACCTCACTGCAATCTGTAGAATCTGCAATCCCTCTACATGGTGTGGGAGTAGAATCTAGAGCCTTCTGCACCATAGGCAGGAATGCTCCCTGTTGTACTACAAACTGCTTTCAAATTATGTAGCACAAACATTGACTGCCACTTACTAAACAAAACAGTTGCACATTGAAAACAGACTTAGCCTGAGCGCCAGTAAACTTCTCTTCCCTTGAAGCTCACATTCCTTGAAAATGCACCCCTGTAGTTTTGCAGACTTTTTTTCCATTAAGCAGTGAAACAAAATGCATGAACCAATAAAAGACAAAAGTACCATTTCAGCACATTTCAGTCAACTCTGTTGACTAAGTGAGCAGGCTGGTAGTTGGTATATAGAATTAAGGGTCTTGTCTCCTGCAGTTGGGGTACAGGGTTTGAGCCTGACTAAGCTAATTAACTAACCTGCCATTCCTAACTAGGGCATTTAATACACAATCACCCCCCAAGGAGTACCGGCTGAAGGAATGCTTGTCTCTTGGTTGCAACAGCAGTTCAAAGTTGTCTGGTTGCTGGAGAAGTTCCAACATGGCATTTGAGAAATCTAAAAGGAAGTTCCAAGTTCCAGTATGTGTTTAGTATGATGCATGCATAGCAACTATATTTAAATATGTATGCAAAGGCCACAGATAGAGTGAATCCTTAAAGAAGAAATGTATTTTTTTTTTATGTTTAATTAAAATTTAAACATTGTGGCAGCACCCCCCCCCCCCCCCCAAAGCTAGTGGGCCCTAGGGAACTGCTTAGGTTGCCTAATGCTTTTGATCTGACTATGCCTAGAATTGCATTTTGATTTGAACTTATGGAAATTAAACTTGTGTGCGAATGTTTATAGCTTATTGTTTTAATGTTAACATACTGTAATAGATGTATGAGAACTCTAGCTTTTATTTGTACAGTTTCACTAGCCACTTCTTTTGTCTCCGTGTTTGACTTCAACCACTTTGTGTCTGAACTGTTTAAAACAACATTTTTGAGCATTATTTAATCATTTCTTGCATTTTAAACGGTTGTGTTTTTCACACAGAACATTACAATGTTTTTGTGGCTTTATCATTATCTATATTGGCATTTTTCCAACTTGGTTAACCAGAAAAGCCTATCTAGAAGGAAATGTTTTGTTTTAAGAGGTGACCAACTGTTGCTTTATTCAGTCTGTGACTTCAAGCAGGTCCTGTTTCCTCCGTGAAATTACTTTCGTGTAAACTCCCACTACTGTGCTTCGTGATGTGACTTCCACGTAAATTCCCACTACTGTGCTTCATTAATTTCTCCATCTGCTAGATTTAACAGCTGTGTATTCTTCCACTTCCAGACTGCGATCTTTGCTGGGATACATGGAAGTGCATAAGGCATTCACTGCATCAGATTCCTTTCTTTGGGAGTTTCCATTTGTCGTTCCCACACGAAAATGTAATTCAACATGAAAATACATTGCAGCTGTTTTGTGAATATCGATTCAAAGTCTTTTACATGACAGCTGATGCATTTTTAATTGTGTTCATTTAAAAACAAGTTAACCCCTTGTTTCCTATGTTATCCAGTACCGTTTTCCTGGATTTGTTTTAACAGAATGGAAATATTTGTTAAACAAGGAAGTTGGATGGGGGGGGGGTCCTTTGAAATGCTACACAAGGTAATTAATACAGTACCACAAAGGTGTGTACCTTCCTTTTGTGCTATGGCATCATTTAATTGTGGGGTTCACTGTGACTGTGTCTATTGTCCAAGAAGATAGCATGCATTTTGTATATGTAGATAGACTGTGATTGGTAGGTCAGAGTACTGCCCAAGTATGTGTCATTGAGAACTAACCCCCCCCCCCCCAAAGTCTCTTGAGTCTTCAAAGAGTTTGATTAAATTCTTGAGGACAAGCTAAAACTGTGGAACTTGCATTGTTACATCAGCTTTAAAGACCACTTATTAAATATTATCATGTTGTAGACATAAACCGTTTCTAGCAACATAAGGTCTCAAAAGCCGTGGAATGAAAGTGCAACTACTTCTGAGATCTAGGTTAATCCTTTCATGTTTAGAATATTGCAAAAAAGCTGCTCTGGTTCGGTCACATGAAATACAGCAGCACAGTAAAACTTCAGTGAGAACTTAAATGGCCATAAAAACAGAAGTGGTATATACATGTGATGTAAATGTTTGTAACTGGGAACGTGTTAATATGGGTTTTCTTTTATGTAAATCTGTTTGCTTGTGTGTTGTGACAATTCGATAAGGGTGTTTAAAAGAAAAAAAAAATCAATGATGTATGGAAGTAAGCAAATCAGCTTTTTCTTCTCCTTTCTTTACGTTTTGTGTAAGAAATACAGCTTTCAGTTTGCATTGATAATATATTGATATCTTACTTTTGTATTAAATGTCAGCTTTTTGTCTATACCCAAGTTTGGGTGGTTGCTGAAAAGTGTTCTTGGGACCAGTCTACTCACCCAGTTAAAAAAAAGTCTAATAAATATATAAATACATGTCCATTTCCAATATTTCTAAACTGTAAATGTTGTGAAGTACATGCGACAGTCACTGACTGTAATGGGCTGTCCAGAGACGTTTCTGATGGAGAAAGTCAACCTAATCAGCCTTATTTTTCCACCCTTTGTCATCTGCAGATTGTATGGTGGATAGTGTGGTTTGGGTAGAGTATGGTTTATTTGTGTTGTGGGATGGGAAATGAGGAGGAGGCATTTTAAGTCTAAGTATTTAAGCAATAACCCACGCCTGGCTGTGGGTAATGCTGGATTTACCCACGGTTGGTGTGGTTTGGTCACGGTGAGCCAGTGGCAAACAAAGACAACCTTGGGTAAATCCAATTATTGCTATTATACAATGACATTATTTAAGAAAAAAATACTTTTCTTAAATAATGGCATGGTATAATGCCTCTGTGCTGCCCTTCCGCAGCTGTTCGGTATTCTGTGGCAGTTCTGATGTACTGCCCATGCATATGCTTACGCAGTACATCAGAGCTGTGTGTGGAAGCAATGGAGAACGAAAGATCTCTATTGCTTTTTAAAAGGTGTCTCCCTGTGTTAAGAGTTTAACATAGCGAGATAGCTTTAAAAAAAGCAACGGAGCAAGAAAGATCTTTGTTGCTTTTTTTTAAAGATATCTCGCTATGTTAAACTCATTTAACATAACGAAATTACAGCAATGGAGCTCTTCCGTTCTCCGTTGCTACCAAAACACACAAAAATGAAGACCTATACTAATGGAAAAAGTCTGGGCGGCCGGACCTTTTCCATTAGTATAAGTCGGATTTACAACTGGTATGCTGATCAATGTGGGGTCATTTTATAATCCGTTGTATCCTGGATGGTGCTGCAGCCTAAAACAGACACTTTTGTCCATGACTTCTGGACATGCAGAATTAATATTTACTTTCCAAGAAATGAACTACTTTTTCAGACCAGATTCCTTTTAACAGCTTTGACCTGTTTGTGCACCTGTCATTTCAGTCACAACTTTCTGCATTGGTTGCTTATCTACAGTAAAACACCAACGATAGAAATAAAACCCTTTAGGTGATTGTCTTCTCCTACAAATTAAGTGTTAGTTTGCACTGAGTATGCTACAACCCCCCCCCCCCCCAAAAAAAAAAGTGTAGCAAAGCAGGATTAAACCGTTTAATATAATATATTGCATTGTTGATAAAATGTGTTGTCAGCAACAGTACAGAACCAGAAAAATGTTTCACCTTTTATAGCCGAGTAAAAATCACTGGCAGTCGGAAAGACTGAAATACTTCAGATGCTTAACCAAAGGGCAGTCGGCCAAGCCATACACTCTAGAAGCAACACAAGGTGGTGGTGTGTTTTTGCACACATTCCACTCTTGATTAGGAAAGAATCTTGCTGTTGAGGTTTGATTCCATGTACAAGTCATAGCATTCTACCTCCACCTCGGTGCTTCAGGACTTGCCATCAAATAGAAATGGAGGTTGACTGCTGCAAAATGCAAACAGAATTTGTCAAACCACTTCAATAATTAAGTGACTGTTGCATAACCAGCAGAAAAGTGCATTTGTGCTAGACTTCTTTGTATTTCTGCTGAGGCAAATTTGAAGTGTTTTAGGGTGTCATGTAAAAGAAGTTACATTTGTCGTCTTTAGTTAGAAAGCCATATAAATTGGCAGTTGTTTGTTCTTATTCTTGTCATAGTGAGCTTCTGTTCTGAACAGACCCTGCAAGATCTGACTTGACAGATCCTGAAAAAAATGTAGTTTGTGTGCTGCAGTCTGGATTTGGTGTCTTTTGCTAAATCACATGCTTGATTTTTAATAAGGGCTTTTGTATGTACACTACTGTTTAAAATGCATAGTTTGAGGAAACTTTTTTAAATGCCGAGGTAATTTAATAAAGCTTGCTGAATGCCAAGAGCAGGTAGACACCATTTATGAGTTTCTTTAGAATGCAGGTTTGAACTGCCTTAAAACAGATGTGCCACACTTTGTGCTGTTTTTAGTGTGGTGCAAACTGTTACAGTTGCTTAAACTCGTAACACTGGATTTGGTGTGCATCCTTCAGTGGTACTGCAGCAGAAGCGGTAAAGAACCCAAGTTAATTTTTGGTTTACATAACCAGTGTTTATACCTGCATAGACTGATTTTGTTTTAATGATTGTGAAGAAATACATTCTTGGTTGGGAGTGCTTGGTTATTTTCTTATTCTGTATTTTTTTGTCTGTTTGCATTGTCATCTGTGTTCCAGCTGCTCAAACACTAGTTGAAAAATACTTCATACACGTGTAAATTCAGCTGTAGGTGGAAAGGGGACCGTTTGGAATGCCACAGATATGTAACTAGGTAAGATACATGTGTGCATTGCAAGGATTGTGAAGCTTGTAATAGTGATGCAGAAGAGATTTGTGGCATAAGAAGCCATTTCAGTTTGCACTGTTGTCATCCTATGTGTGAGTGAGCCTTCAGATTTTAAAGGCTGAATTGTGGATGTTGAGATCCTGAATTGATGGAGAATGGCTTTTCTGGTGCTCCCTGCTAGTTTCCTGCAAGAACATTGTTGTTTTTCAGGAATGTATCAATCAAATAGTTTCTTACAGTTTATAGATCAAAATCTGTGTTTAAGTCCTGTCCTGTGTCCTCAAAAGGCAAGCTTATCTTGTACAGTAAACACAGTTCAGGCTTTCCCTGGGAAGTGTCCTGTTGAAAAGTTCAGCTGTCTCTCTAGCTGAGTCATCTTGATTTAGATGATGCCTTGATGTTAAAGGGAGGGTTGCAAATATTTTTGTGCAGATGTTTCTCTGTTACGCCAGGTTCTCTTTGGTAGGTTCTTGTTAGTCAGCCATGGGATGATTTCTGCCCGTGCTTCATCCGTATTTGGTATCCCTAAGGTAAATGTACATCTGGCTTTTTGTTAAGCTGAGTTTCAGAGCATTTCTAGACTGTCCACTTATACTGTACTTGTCAGTTGCATTTACTTAGTCATGCATCACTTTTTCACATCTCTGTTTCTTACAATAGAGACGTTTGGAAATTTTGTAACTAGCCAACAGTGTTTTCTTTCCTCTTTTATATTACTATGGCTGTAGTTTAATGACCATTTTTGGACTGGGTAATGGGATACGTGATCTTTGAACTACACTAAAAATCCTTGCATGTAGGAAACTGATGATCAAAATGGGGTGGCTTTCGTATACTGCTGGTGACTGCAAAGCACAACTAATGAGAAGTACAGTTTATGTATATATGTGTGTGTGTGTTGCAACTTTGACATATCCATTTCCCCCATGAGTCCACGAATAAAGTTTTTATTTTTAGTTGCTACCAGCTTTCTACTTTGACATATCCATTTCCCAACCAATTACATGGGTGTTTAATGGGGGAAATGGATATGTCAAGTAGAAAGGTGGTAACATCTAAAAATAAAAAACTTTACTTATGAGCAGAAAGCGAGATAGAAAAGCTTCCACTCCTGACTTCATGTCACAATGGATTGCCCATCAGCGCCTCAACACCAAAAATGTGACAGCATTGGCTGTAACACTGTGGTAATCTGGTAGTCCTGTTTTATGTGAAAATAGGATTAGACTAGCTACTAGCCACCACTTGAATTTGACAAAACAGTGAAACATGAATGTAAATGCTACACCCATGTAATTAGTAAGGGAAATGAATGCGTCCTGTACTTTTGTCCCCCCCCCCTGTCTTTTGTACTGCTCATGGCTCCTGGCTGCAAAAGCAAGTTTAATGAGCACATCTCCTTGGGAAGTACTTAATGAACACAGCTTTAGGCATTTCTTAAGGTCTGATGATCATAGTGTTACACTGCTGCAGTCATCACACTTGGGTTATCCTGCCATCAGGCGGTCCCGCAGTCGGCCAACGTTCCAAAGTCTTGGTCCGGCGTCTGTTGCTGTCGCTTCTTCCCTGACGTCAGTGCACCAGGGGTATATAAGATGCATCCAATGCCATTTTCTTCAGTCTTTCTTGCCGTGCGGTGCCCGAAGCAGAAGCAGTTCGCAAGTGCCGGTCGGCCGACTCCTGAGATTTTCAGAGTCGAATTTCAGATCCGAAGTTTTCAATAAAGCCAAGTACCCCATTGGGGAAACTTTTTTCTTGCCTCAGACCGATGTCAGAAAAAGTAAATAATTGTATTTCTTGTGGGAAGCAAATACCTCCTAAGGATTTCCACTCTTACTGTATTCCATGCCTAGGCCCTGATCACGACGTCACTAGTTGTCGGTTTTGTGCTAGATTTAACAAACGTACTATTAAAAGGCGTTTTGATTTTGCTTTGCACTACTTCGGCCGAAGGTTCAATTATACTATGCCGTCGGATCAACAGACGACCGCAATACCGAAAAAACACAAGGACAAGGATAAAGACAGACCTCCGAGGTCCAAAACCGACGGCGAAGCCTCTTCTAGGCCAGTCACCGGTTCTCAGTGAGGTGCTTTCCGCAGCCCCTGACACTCGCTACCTCAGAGCCACAGGCCGCTACCGACTCCCACGTGGAGACAACTTGGCCTCTGGAAACTCAAAATATTGGGCCTACGGAAACTAATCCCTCAGATGGGTCCAGGCATCGGCTTCTGAGGGTGTTTTCAGACCTTCACAACTTACCATTAAAACTACAGCCAAGACAAAAGTACCACTAAAGACAAAGAAACAAGTACAGCATTCTCCTGGACAAGCCAACATGCCTAAGAAACAGATGCTTAAAATGGCCGAAGACCTCATTACTCTAATCAGGGGTTCCCATCCCCCTCTTGAGAAAAGGCTTAGGCAGGATACAGACTATGATTCCTCTGATCAGGTTTCCATTTCCTCCGATTCCTCTTCAGACCAGGGGTACTCTCTACCCCCCTATGAGGACTCTGATGCTGAAGAATCTATCCCTTCAGCCTCTCCTCCTGAGGATTATTCTTTTGGGGAAACTTTACATACCATGAGGGAGCATTTCCATTGGGAAAGTCAGGATTACACAGAATCTAAGAAAAGGCTCAGAGATTTCCTTTTATTGCCTCAGCACAGGCCCCTGGCTATTCCGCTTGTGCTAGATATTGTGGATGATGTGTTCTCTGAATCCAGTTTATCTCCTGATTCCTTGCCCCCTGCACCAGCCAAGCCAGATAGTACTACAGAGTCCCTGACTCTCACAAGTTTCTTTATAAAAACCCTTCTGCTGATCCAGAAACTATTTCCCAGGGTCCAAAAGGGGTTAAGGCTTCCATTGCAAAAAATCCAGTACCCTCTGACAGGGATTCCAGAGCTTTGGATAGATGAGGGAAGAAAGTATACACTTCTGCAACTTTAGCAGTAAGAGCTTTAAATTGCCAGTTTCACATGCTTAAGTACCAACAATATTTAATGGCTCAATTAAAACAGAAAATGCTTGCAAGCTCAGAAGCTCCAGATTGTAAAGAAATGCAGGATTTATTGCATGCAGTTGAACAGGTGGGAAAACATACTCTGCAATGTGGCTTTGATTCTCTAGAGGCCTCCTGTAGAGCCGCGGTTACAGGTTCAGTGATTTGAAGGCATGCTTGGTTAAAAGAACAGACTTTACCTGATCATGTTAAGTAAGGCAAATTATTGGCTGCTCCTTTACAGCATGATACCTTGTTTGGTGTTAAGGCAGAAGAAGTGTTAAAGAAAATGGAAGATAAAGCTAAATCTATGCAAACAGTCAAGGATTTCTTGCAGGTACAGCCACCTCGATTTAGCAGAAAATGGCCTACAAAAAAATTGGTCCTTTCCAGTCTCAGACAGACCACAGAGAGGCAGATACAGACACCCAAGAGGCAGATCTCAACCCCAAGGCTCAAACAGACGACAGTGGGGCACCTCAACCCCAAAAGGAGGTGAGGACAAGGCTCAACCTTACAGGAAACGGTCACAATGACTTTCCCCTTCGTACGCCAAGCACTTCCCTTTTGGAAGCCCCCTTGGGGGGAAAACTAGCACTTTTTTCTCAAAACTGGCAAACAATCACCCAAGACAATTGGGTTCTAAATATTGTGTCTCAAGGTTACAGGTTCCACTTTCATACTTTTACCAAGGCTAAAAAGAATGCCAGACCTGCCACAAAATCAATGGGCAGAGGCACAAAAACAAATATCAGCCCTCATGGACATAGAGCTTTTCAAAAAGTACCACAGCAGGCACAAGGACAAGGATTTTACTCGAGACTCTTCCTGGTCCCCAGAAAGGACAAGGCCTGGAGGCCCATACTAGACATTTCAATTCTAAATACTTACCTGGATATTCCAAAATTCAAAATGTTGACATTACAGCAGCATCTACCCATGCTGGGCAAGAACGCTTGGCTTGTTACTCTGGACCTCAGAGGCATCACCTGCATGTCCCTATCAGACAAAATTCCAGAAGATACCTCAGATTCAAAGCCGGTACAATGCACTACCAATTCTCTGCACTGCCCTTTGGCTTATCTACTGCGCCCAGGGGCTTCACAAAGTTCCTGGCACCAGTAATTGCATTTTGCAGACAAAAAGGAATTCAAATATATCCATACCTGGACGACTGCCTCATTCAAGCAGAGACAAAGGACATTCTTCTACAGCATCTGGCGTTTGTAAAAAGGTCACTTCTCTAGGGTACACAGTAAACGAAAAGAAATCAAAACTAGTACCCTCGCAACAGATTATATTCCTGGGTGCCAGCTTAAATACAACGGCCAGGTTGGCTTACCTCACGCCAGACAAACAGGTTCAACTAACTCAATATTTTCAATTACTGGCAAAAAAAGTCCCATCTCCTTGCAAGAAAAATTCTGCAGGCCCTGGGATTCATGGCATCCTGCATACTACTAATACCATATGCCAGACTGCATATGAGGAAACTACAATGGTACCTAAAAAGTGTTTGGACTCGGCACTCTCACAGTTTAGAAGCAGTAATACCACTGATTCCCTGCCTACAACAGGAGTTTCGATGGTGGGCACAGGCATGTCAACTAAACAAGGGTCAGCCTTTCACCCTACCCACAGCCAGGCAAACTCTAACAACATTATCATTATGGAACTCATAAATGGAGAGATTCGGAACCTCCATTCGCTGGACCCCACACAGTTCGGCTTCGTCAAGGGCAGATCATGCTTCCTGAACGTGGTGGATTTCTTTGAGACAGTTACTCAGGCTATAGATAAGGGAAAGGAGGTACACACTGCTTACCTTGACCTTGCTAAAGCATTTGACACCATTCCCCATTCGGGTATTATTGATGAGGGTTTATGCCCAGGCTGGTGAGCTTATATCACAAGATGGATTGCAAACTGGCTCTCCGACAGATCCCATAAAGTAAGAGTAGCGGAATCTATGTCCGATTCCAGACCAGTAACGAGTGGTGTGCCTCAGGGCTCTGTCCTGAGGCCCCTCTTGTTTGGCATATACTTCTCAGAAGTACAGGCAAGCACGGAAGGGCTGTGGCTGACTAAGTTTGCGGACGACTGCAAACTGGGTGCTATAATAGTCTCCGGCCGACATGGAGATCCTCCAGAAGGGCCTAAATGAGACTGATGCATGGTGTCAAAGCCATGGTCTCAAGCTAAATGCAAAAAAATGCGTAGTAATCCCCTTTGGAAAAAACAGAGTACCCGCAAACTACAACATAGGAGGTAATCCTCTGAAGAAGAAATAAGGGATCTAGGGACCCAAGTAGATAGCCAGCTTTTCTTTGACCACCATGTTGCCAAAGTGGTTAGAAAATCCTTCTATGTGACCCATCTGATCATGAAAGGGTTTGCATCAAGATCTAAGGATGTAATGGTGCCCCTCTACTCTTCCCTCATCAGACCCATTATTGAGTACAATGCACCAGTTGGAGTGTACCTGGCTAGACATATCCAGCAGCTGGAGAGACCAGAGAGGTACCTAACCAAGAGAATTACTGGCCTCAAAACAGTTGCCCTATGCAGCACGATTGAAAAAGCCAAGACTGTTCTCTGTTGCATACCGCTTTATCAGAGGCGATCTCTGTCTAACGTACAGAGCCATGTCCAACCCAGAATTGTTGAACATGCTCCATCTTAGCAAAACCAAATCTACTCGAGCTACACGCTCTAGGGATATAAACTTCAACACAACAATGAATAGAACATGCTGGAGGGATAGATTCCCTTCGCAGAGACTTCTCTTACTATGGAACAGGGTCCCGATCTACATAAGACAGAGCCCCTCACTATCACTCTTCAAGAGGAACCTTGATGAGTGGATGGGTAACAGAAAGTTCACACCGGGGATCACACCAACAGCACTACTAGGTAGGGGCCAAGGGTACTAGCTGCTAGTACAAGGGTCTAGGGAACTACTAAAAGGGTGGTGAATACCGCACAACGTGGCTGGGCTAATATATGCCTTCGGGCAGATAGCTCATTACCAGCCTATGAACAGATTCTTCGGATTACGCTTGGGGGAGCACACATGGCAGGAAAATGCATTCAGGGCAAGTGGACCACAGACCAGATGCATTTTCACATCAATCAAAAAGAGATGTTGGCTGTGCAAAATGCCCTAACAGCTTTCAAGGGCCTTCTGCATCTAGGACAATTATTATTAAAGACAGACAACACCACAGTAATGTGGAACATAAACAAGCAAGGGGGCACTCATTCTTACCCCCTATGCAGGCAAGCCATGACCTTGTGGAACACAGCTCTAATGTACCAAGTTCACTTGCAAGCACAATTCCTGCCAGGAAAGAAAAATACTCTGGCAGACTATCTAAGCAGAAATATCATGGACCCTCACGAATGGAAATTGAATCCACAAATCTTCAGCATGGTAACTCAAAAATGGGGATGCCCAGACATAGATCTTTTTGTCTCCCCACTGAATTGCCAACTACAAAAGTTCTGCACAAGGACTTATCACAAACAAGCATGGAAAGTGGATGCTCTCTTGTTCGGCTGGAAAAACCTAAAAGTTTATGCCTTCCCACCTCTGCCTCTCCTTTCAAAGGTACTCCTAAAAGCCAGACAAGAGAAACCACAGATGATCCTTATTGCTCCAGACTGGCCACATCAGCACTGGTACCCTATCTTAAGGAACCTAGCTCAAGGCCCACCATGGATTTTGCCTCAAATTCCACACCAACAAAAATTCAACAAAACAATCCGATCCTGCACGGTCAGCTCAAAACCCTAAACCTGGCTGCATGGCAGATTTATTAGTCAAACGGTCAACACCCCTCTCTAAAGCGGTTATGGATGTCATTTTGGAGGCCAGGAGGCCTAGCACCAGGAAAGCTTACTCAGAAAAATGGAAGAGATTCTGTGCCTGGATCCAGGCTCAAAGCCTTGACCCTCTTGTTCCAAACATTCCTCAGATTTTACAATACTTAACTGAGATGCTGGACAGAGGCCTATCCTTTTCATCAGTTAAGATCCACGCCTCCACCATTTTACAACACGGATCCTCCTTTATTCTCTCATCCCTTGCTAAAGCAGTACCTCAGAGGGGCTAAAAACATAAGACCGCCCCGGAGAGCACCAACACCAACTTGGGGTCTCAATTTTGTTTTGGAAAAACTGACCCTGCCACCTTTTGAGCCAGCCAATCTAAAATTTTTATCATGGAAAACAGCTCTGCTCCTGGCAGTAACTTCAGCACGAAGAGTCTCAGAGCTACAGGCACTAACGGCAGTGGAACCTTTTATAATTTTTCATCAGGACAGGGTTTTTTTTAAGGACAAACCCTACCTTTGTGCCAAAGGTGGTATCTAGTGTGGCTCTTAACCAAACCATCCATTTGCCAACTTTTTATCCAAACCCCCAAAATAAAGGGGAGAACTACTGCATTCTTTGGACATACACAGGCAGCTATGCTTCTGCTTGGACAAAACAAAAGCTATCAGGAAAACTGAGCAACTGTTTGTAGCATATGCTGCAGGATCACAGGGCAAGGCTATCTCAAAGCAGACTATATCCAAATGGATAGGACACTGTATTCATTACTGCTACACACAGCATGGGAAATCAGTCCCAAATAGCATTAGGCCACATTCCACCAGGGCTACAGCCACTTCAGCGGCCTTTCTCAGAGGAGTACCTACCAAGGAAATTTTGGAGGCTGCAACTTGGAGTTCAGTGCACACCTTTACAAAGCATTACCACTTGCCTCTTTACTCTAAATCCAGAGCAGGATTTGCCACTGCAGTTCTGCAGGGTCTCGTAGCCAATCCTAGCTCTTTATAGACCAGCCACCCAACCTAAGCTTTGGGATTCTACCCAAGTGTGATGACTGCAGCAGTGTAACACTATGAACATAGTACAGATGTTCATCGTGTTACCCTGCTGCAGTCATCACACTTGGGTTATCCTGCCGTCAGGCGGTCCCGCAGTCGGCCTGAATTCCAAAGCCTTGGTCCGGCGTCGGTTGCTGTCGCTTCTTCCCTGACGTCAGAGCGCCAGGGGTATATAAGAGGCATCCAACGCCATTTTCTTCAGTCTTTCATGCCGTGCGGTGCCTGAAGCAGAAGCAGTTTGCAAGTGCTGGTCGGCAGACACCTGAGATTTTGATTTGAATTTCAGTCTGAAGTCTTCAATAAAGCTAAGTACCCCGTTGGGGAACATTTTCTTGCCTCAGTCTGATGTCAGAAAAAGTTAACAATTGCATTTCTTGTGGGAAGCAAATACCTCATAAGGACTTCCATTCCTATTGTATTCCTTGCCTAGGCCCAGACCACGACGTCACAGGTTGTCGGTTTTGTGCTAGGTTTAATAAACGATCTATCAAACGCCGTTTTGACTTTGCACGACATTGCTTTGGTAGGAAATTTTAATTATATCATGCCTTCGGAGCAGCCGACGACCGGCATACATTAAAAAACGCAAGGATAAGGACAGGCAGCCTAGGAACAAGTCAGACTCTGAGGCCTCTGCTGGGCCTGTCGCCGGCTCTCTGGTTTTCAGTGAGGCACCTACACAGCCCCTGACGACCGTAGAACTGGAACCCCAGACAGCTACAGATTCTCAAGCGGAGTCTACTAGGCTGATGCAGCCGTCTTCCGACACCGGAGCAGAAGTAGACCCCGGTGCAGTGGAAACACCTTCGGTTGCAGAAGGTGTCTTCAGACCGACTATACTCACCATTAAATCTTATCCTAAGCTTAAAACTCCTTTAAAACCTAAGATGACTGTACATCAGTCTACAGTTCAAGGCCCCATGCCTAAGAAACAGATGCTTAAGATGGCTGTAGATTTGATTACCCTAATCAGGGGTTCCCATCCCCTCCTGATAAAAGACCAAGACAAGAGGAGGATTACACTTCCTCTGACCAGGTTTCAGTTTCCTCAGATTCTTCTGAGGAACAGGATTACACTTTTCCACCTTATGAAGACTCTGTTCCCTCAGCATCTCCCCCTGAAGACTACTAATTTGGGGAAACTTTACATACCATGAGGGAACATTTCCACTGGGAAGGCCAGGACTACTTTGATTCTAAGAAAAGGCTCCGAGAGTTCCTTTTACTACCCAAGCACAGACCTCTTGCTATCCCTCCAGTTTTAGATATTGTGGATGATGTTTACTTGGAGTCTAGTTTAAATCCAGACTCTCTATCTCCTGCTCCAGCCAAACCATACAGATACTACAGAGTACCATACTCGCACAAATTCCTTTATAAAAGCCCTCTGGCTGACCCAGAAACAATTTCCCAGGGTCCTAAGGGAGCTAAAGCTTTTATGGCTAAAAATCCTGTGCCCTCTGAAAAGGACTCCAGAACCCTAGATAGATGGGGAAAGAAAATATACACCTCAGCAACTCTGGCTATGAGAGCATTAAATTGTCAGTTGCACATGCTGAAATATCAGCAATTCCTAATGTCTCAATTAAAACAAAAAATGAGCACACATACTGAACAGTCTGAATTCAAGGAAATGCAGGATCTGTTGCATGCAGCTGAACAGGTGGGCAAACATACTTTACAATGTGGATTTGTTTCGTTGGAAGCTTCCTGTAGAGCAGCTATTACTGGCTCTGTCATACGTAGACATGCTTGGTTAAAAGAACAAACCCTTCCTGATCATGTTAAAGCAAAATTATTGGATGCACCTTTACAGCAGGATGTATTATTTGGTGTCAAAGCAGAAGAGGTTTTAAAGAAAATGGAGGATAAGGCAAAGTCTATGCAGACGGTCAAGGATTTTTTGCAGGTACAACACCCTCGTTTCAGCAGAAATTGGCCAACAAAAAACTGATCCTTTCCAGCTTCTGACAGATCACAGAGGGGCAAATACAGACGCCCAAGCGGCAGAGGTCAGTCACAAGGCCCTTACAAACCTCGCCAATGGGGTACTGCTACCCAGAAAGGAGGAGAAGACAGGCCCCAAGCTAGCAGAAGACAAACACAATGACTCGATCCTCAAACTACCAAGCAGATCTCTCCTGGCAGCTCCCTTGGGAGGAAAATTAGCATTTTTTGCAGACAACTGGCACATCATCACAAAAGACCAATGGGTCCTAAACATGGTCTCTCAAGGATACAGATTCCACTTTCATACCTTACCTAGGATAAAAGGAATGCCAAACCTGCCACCAAATCAATGGGCAGAGGCACAAAAACAAATTACAGCTCTCATGGACATGAGCCATTCAACAGGTACCTACACAGGAGCAAGGACAAGGATTTTACTCAAGACTCTTTCTAGTCCCAAGAAAGGACAAAGCATGGAGACCCATTCTGGGTCTTTCAATTCTGAACACCTATCTGCAAGTACCAAAATTCAAGATGCTAACACTACAGCAGCTTCTTCCCATGCTGGGCAGGAATGCTTGGCTAGTAACGTTGGACCTCAAGGAGGCATACTTGCATGTCCCTATCAGACAAAATTGCAGAAGATACCTCCGCTTCATTGAAGGTTCAACGCATTATCAGTTCTCTGCACTGCCCTTTGGCTTATCTACTGCGCACAGGGTCTTCACAAAATGCCTAGCACCAGTAATTGCATACTGCAGTCAAAGAGGAATTCAAATATACCCATATCTGGACGACTGCCTTATTCAAGCAGAAAGCAAGGACATTCTTTTAAAGCATCTGGCATTTGTCAAACACCTTCTAAGTTGCCTAGGGTACACAGTAAACGAAAAGAAATCAAAACTAGTGCCCTCACAAAACATAATATTCCTGGGTGCCAGCTTGAATACAACGTCCCAGATGGCTTATCTCACGCCAGACAAACAGCAGCAGCTGACTCAATATTTCAAAATAATGGCAACAAAGACCCAACTCCCTGCAAGAAAATTTCTGCAGACCTTGGGATTCATGGCATCTTGCATACTACTAATACCATTTGCAAAACTGCGTATGAGGAAATTACAATGTTACCTGAAAAGCGTATGGACTCAGCACAGCCACAGCTTGGAAACAATACCACTCATTCCCTGCCTTCAACAGGAGTTTCTATGGTGGGCTCAGGCATGTCACCTCAACAAGGGTCAGCCTTTCACCTTACCCACAGCCAGGTAAACTATGACAACAGATGCATCGGACTATGCCTGGGGAGCACACATGGCAGGACAGTGCATTCAGGGCAAATGGACTACAGATCAGAGGCATCTGCATATCAATCAAAAAGAAATGCTAGCAGTACAGAATGCCCTAACAGCTTTCAAGGACCTCTTACACCCAGGACAACTAATAATAGATGGACAGTACCACAGTAATGTAAACAAGCAAGGGGGCACACATTCCTAACCTCTATGCAGGCAAGCAATGACCTTGTGGAACACTGCACTGTCTTACCAGGTTTAATTACAAGCACAATTCCTGCCAGGAAAGAGAAACACATTGGCAGACGACCTAAGCAGAAACATCATGGATCCACACGAGTGGAAACTAGATCCACAAGTATTTGCAATGATGGCTCAAAAATGGGGACGCCCAGGCATAGATCTGTTTGCAAGCCCCAACAACTACCAACTTCAAAAATTTTGCACAAGGACATTCCATCCACAAGCTTGGAAAGTGGACGCCCTCTCTTTCAGTTGGAAAACATTAACAGTGTATTCCTTTCCTCCACTGCCTCTTCTAGTAAAGGTACTGCTGAAAGTCAGATTAGAGAGGCCCCAAATGATACTCGTTGCACCAGACTGGCCACGCCAGCATTGGTATCCAATTCTAAGGAACATGTCCCACCATGGATTTTACCACAAATTCCTCACCTGCTCACCCAGCGAGACAATCCGATACTACACAGCCAGCTCAATACTTTAAACATGGCTGCATGGCAAATTACCTAAACAACCAGCCAACACCTCTATCCAAAGCGGTTATGGATGTCATTCTGGAGGCCAGGAGGCCCAGCACCAGGAAAACCTATTCAGACAAATGGAAAAGATTTTGCCCCTGGAACCAGGCTAAAGGCCAAAATCCCCTTGATCCAAACATTCCTCAGATTCTACAATATTTAACTGATATTGCACAAAGGACTTTCCTTTTCATCTATTAAGATCCACGCCTCAGCAATTTCAGCTCATTACAACACGGCCCCTCCTTTAGTCTCACATCCACTCCTAAGACAGTACCTCAGAGGGGCTAAGAACATAAGATCGCCAAGGAGAGCACCAACACCTACTTGGGATCTCAACTTTGTTCTGGAAAAGCTTACACTGCCGCCCTTTGAACCAGCTTTTACAGCTGATTTAAAATTTCTTTCATGTAAAACTGTCCTGCTACTAGCAATAACCTCAGCTAGAAGAGTCTCAGAGCTACAGGCACTAATGGCAGTGGAGCCTTTCCTCATTTTTCATCAAGACAGAGTCTCTCTACAAACTAACCCTTCCTTTATGCCAAAGGTGGTATCCAGTGTGGCCCTAAACCAAACCATTAATTTGCCCACCTTTTTCCCAAATCCCCAGAACAAAGGAGAAAGACTCCTGCACTCTTTGGACATTCAATGGCAATTACGTTACTACTTGGATAAAACTAAGGCTTTCAGAAAAACTGACCAGCTCTCTGTAGCCTATGCTACAGGATCACAAGGAAGAGCCATCTCAAAACCGACCATTTCTAAATGGATAGGGCATTGCATACGTTTCTGCTACACGCATCATGGGAAACCGGTACCTGCTAACATTAGGTCCCACTCCAGGGCTACAGCTACATCAGCAGCCTTTCTCAGGGGAGTGCCAACCAAGGATATTCTGGAAGCTGCAACTTGGAGTTCAGTGCACACCTTCACCAAACGCTATCACTTGCCTCTATATTCTAAGACTAGAGCTGGTTTTGCCACTGCAGTTTTGCAGGGCCTACTAGCTTCTTCTAACCCTGTTTAACTCCACCTCCCATCCTTAGCTTTGGGATTCAACCCAAGTGTGATGACTGCAGCAGGGTAACATGATGAACATAGTACAGTTTTGTACCTACCATAAATGTAGATGTTAGTGTTCACCCTGCTGCAGTCCAGGTTACCCTCCCTTCATCCCCTCTAAGCTATACCACTCTATCCTATACTACCTCTGCGGTGTATTTGCTTGTGCCTGAAGATATATATATATCCTGTTGGGGGCACCTGACATCTGGGGCAAGAAAAACTGAAGAAAATGGCATCGGATGCCTCTTATATACCCCTGGCACTCTGACGTCAGAGAAAAAGCGACAGCAACCGACGCCAGACCAATACTTTGGAATTCAGGCCGACTGCGGGAGTGCCTGATGGCAGGATAACCCAAGTGTGATCACTGCAGCAGGGTGAACACTCTAACGTAGATGTTCGAGGGTTCACACTGCTGCAGTCCAGGTTACCCTCCCTCCATCCCCTCTGAACTAGCTGGCCTTATCTATACCTTTCTATCCTATACAACCTCTGTGGTGTATTTGCTTGTGACTGAAGGTATTGTATTTATTTTATATGTATTGCCTACCTACTTGGGGGAACCTGACATCTGGGACAAGAAAAACTGAAGAAAATGGCGTTGGATGCATCTTGTATACCCCTGGCACACTGACGTCAGGGAAGAAGCAACAGCAACCGACGCCAGACCAAGACTTTGGAACTCTGGCCAGCTGCGGGACCACCTGACGGCAGGATAACCCAAGTGTGACTGCATTTATGGTAGGTACAAAACTGTACTTTCTCTGACTGTAGTTTTATTTGTATGTATGTATGCATGTATTTATTCATGATAGTGGTTTCTCGTTGGTTTCCTGCAAGAGTAGATCATGTGGAAACCTTGACCTCATGTCATCACTATGCTAGCTAGGAGTGATGATGTGGGACACTGCAGTGTTCCACGTCACTGTACACAATGATGGAAGTACTTTTTTTGTGTTTATATGCATTCAGCACATAATGGAAGACTCTGGACTATGTTAGGCTGAAAACCACTTCAGACATTCTAAGAGCAAGTGCGATCTGTTGCATGGGATCTTTAACCAAAAATGTTACTTGCCAGTAATCCAGTTCTATTGCAGTAAGCTTTTAGAAAAGGTTTGTCGTTTCTTAAATAATAAGATATGTTTCTTATATAATTAAATACATTTTCCTCACTACTTATATTGCTGTCATCTGTGGAGCAATATTTTCTTATGGCACTGCACTGGCAAGGTAAACCTGAATTCTGCCCATAGATATCGGATCAAAGTAGCTAGATACACTGCTTTAACAACCGGGCTTTTCTGTTGATTGCACAAAATATTTGCAGTCATAGCAGGTGGTAAAGAAAAAAAGTGTAGCTTGCTTAGCTTTAAAAAAAAAAAAAAAAAATACAGCTATGTAACGGCAGCGGCTGACTGACTGCAAAAATAAAGTAAAAAAATTTGATCATTTTTAAACTGCATTCTCAACTCACTGGCAGAGTCTCACTTCTGTGCTCTGCACCTGGAGTTATATACATGTAAGGCTCATCTAGTGGTCAGATTAGTGTCTTGTAGTTGTGTGATTCAAAAACTTAGCTTGACCATAGGTAACTGTCACCCAGGGAGAGTGATCAGTAAGAAGATAACAAGTTTGCCCATCTGTGAAGGTTGGACTTTCAAGGGTAATAATGAGTGTCTGTTCAGCCAGCTGCTGAAGTTTGTTCTTAGCTTGGGGGAGTTATATGAAGCTTTCAACAACAAATACTTGAGTGTACTGTAGGCATAAATAGTTGTTCTATGCAGCGTGTACTTCCATGGATAAGTGTCGGGTTAGCCAGGCATTCATTATTTGACATTATAGGTGTTTCCTGTTGAGTAACCAAAGGAGTCACCAGTGATGCATACTGTCAGCATGAGCTTTCATTTTTTTTTTTTTTGTTAAGGTCATTTTTGACAGTTGGACCGCATTGTCAGAGTAACAAGATACGACTGAAGTTCATTTTATACTTAGATGATTGCATGAAAATCTGGAAATGAGATGATCATCTGTATGTATAATGGGACCAGTACTGGGGAAATGTGTTTAAGGGAGTTGAGGATTGAACCTAAAGTGGAGTCCTGACATTTCAGCTTTGAAAAGTAAGTGGTGCTGCTTTGTTTCGCTATAACAATTCGTTTAATATAGGGCTATAAAATGTGGTAAATGGACTCCCTCCAAGTCCCAATTAGGTGAGTGAGTGGAGCTGTCATATTGGACCACATGTGATGCCTTATTAATTTCAATAAACAAAGCTGCAGTCAGCAGGCCATTGTCAGTATTGGTCTTTGTGTAGCTACAGGGCTATCCATATGCTCCTGCCTTCACTAAATCTATAAGTGCATTTAGTTTGTTTTAATTAGTTGCTTAGAATTGTCACCAATCCTGGAAGCATATGAATTTGGTTTAAAGTCGGGGGGGGGGTGGAGGTGATCAGAGAACTGGTACTATGTGAGTTTCTATCAATAGTTGTGGAAGAGAGCTATTGCAAACACATAAACCACAAGTATAAACTGTCAATCCTCTGGGTTTCCTGATGTCTGGAATGCTGTATCTTTTAAGTTTAGTATTTGTGAGACCTTATTTTTAAAACAGAAAGGAGAGGACGAAGAGAGGGAAGACTGAACTGTTGTTGGAAAGCAGCAGGAACATCACACCACTCTTCAGTAAATATGTGGTGAGAGAGAGAAGGGCAGTTTGTGCATTTTGCATAGTCAGGTTATTTTTTTATTTTTCAAGATACTTGCAGGAGGGTTAAGAAAATGTGTATCATCTTGCCTTAGGTAGTTACGTTCCTGTTATCTATTTATATATAGATTGCTGAATTTATTTGCTCGTTATTGAAGTAGTAAGCAGTTTTCATTGGATTGAGTATCCTGAGAATTTTCCCTACAAGACCAGTTATTGAACCTTTGCTTTTCAGAGATTTCAGTTGTGGGGTCATCCAGATGTCCTAGTGATCCCCCACCATGCTTTTCTTGAAATGATTTGGAGTACATTTAAATACAGAATGATAGGCAGGGGATGAGGTTATGATGATGGAAAGCATGCTGCAGTTCATATTCTGCAGAGGGTGAGAAAGTTTGCTTATTAGTTACTTGTACATCTAATAGTGAAAGTCAGAGTGATAATTTGACTCACATAACTGAAACTGAGTGGAGAATGGTCACTTTGGAGTCTCTGATAAGGCTGCACCTGGACTATTCTACTCATTGTTTTATTAGGGCTTTTTTTTTCATATCTACTTTTTTGGCATCTCCTTGCATTCACCACCTGAACTGCCCCAGTAATTCTCCTTAAAGTCAGTCAAACTGGGTGGAAATGAGAGGGTGCATGCTGGTACACCACCTTCCTAGTGGTAGGAGAATTCTATTTCCTTTGGAGTAGTTTTAAATAGATTCCCATACATGGTGTGTGTTGATGCCAGTGTGTTATACACACATGGGCATATGCATATCATTGTGTGAGGTTTGCCTGCCTGTAATTTGTCCCTACTTTTTTCTATATGAGCTATACAGACGGGAAAGCCACCCTCTTTTAGTTTTATATGCATTTTCTCCAAAATCAATACATAAAATCATACTTAAAATGTGTAGTAATTTATGTAGCAAATTGGATTTTCCTTCAAAATGTTGATTCAGATTCTAATGGACAAAAAAAATATCCGTTATCTAAATTTAAACTTTTTTGGAGGTCATACAGCTTCTGGAAACAGGCATATCCTTTTTCACTTTGTGTGCGAGACCTTCGACTGTGAACATTTAACTTGTGAGGGTGAAGGGGACTTTGTAAGTCAAGAAAATGGTGCTGACATCTTAATCTTCCCCAGTCAGAAGTTTGATGTCAACATTACCGAGACATCATCACCAAAACCTGACATGCTGAAAGATTTCCAAGGGTAAGTATCCAGGTGGCCAGCAAGGGGAAATGTGCTCTTTTCCCCACCATAGTGTGGTCCCAGATTGGTACATTTAGTTAGGGGTGTGTGTGGGAGGTACAGCCCCCACCTGGGTGGGTTTGAGGTAGTGCGGTGTGTGTCCTTATTGGATGGTGGCCAACTGGATACTTACCTTGTGAAATCTTTCAGCGTTGTAATACTTTGTTAAAGTCAGGTTTTGGTGGTGTCATCTGGGTAATGTTGTTTTTGGTAATGTGGTTTTATATACAAGAATATCACTCATGCACATATAAAATGGGCATATGTTTGTGTCACTGCTGTGATGGCTGTGGCAAATGTGTCAGTACTTCACTGTAGTAAATGATTATGAAATTCTGTTTTTGTAGACTGGAATTTCTTGCTTTTAAGACTCCCTGCACAGCTGTTTGGGGAATTTAGACCATGTTGTAGATTGTTACTATTAGTACTTGATAAGGATGATTGCATGGAGAAATCAGTTGTCTTGTGTTACAGTATTATTGTCTGCACAGTCAGTTGATACTCTTATGTATTTCTGAATATTTAAAATGCAGTTGTATGTTGCCTGTGTTCTGTGTGACTTTTAAGGTGACTGTAACTGCCTGTTGGCCAGAGGCATACCTGAAAATGGTTTTGTGATGGGCCTATTCACTCACTTAACAAACTAAATAAATGAAGATGGGTAAAGTTAGTTTTAGCATAGCTATTTACCTAAGGATACAGGACTTTTGTTGTTTTTGCTTCATTTATGTTTAATGGCCTTTTGTAGTATGCCTGCAAATGCTTTGTTCTAAGATTTGTTCCTGAGTACTGCAGGATCCAAGATGCACTATCCATGACCAGACCTCTAAACAATGTGTGAATGCCATTTTTGAGCTAAATGTTTAAATATTGCAACTGTGGTTTGCTTTACTATTAGTTTTAACATTGTTCTTTGTACAGTGCCTTTTAGCAAGTGTACCCAAATGAAGTTTCCAATAGGGTAACTGTAACAACGTTATAAGCATTTTTTTAAACTCATTCCCTCCAGTACAGCTCTTTTGAGTGTGTGCCTTTAACTCCCAGTGGGTGTGGCTTGAGCCTTTAAAAATGAAGTTATCACCTTACACCTCTAACAAATACTCATTGACAGAAGTCCGATATCAATAGAATAGTGTTTGCCATCATGTATGCTTCAAGATAAAATATTCTGATATGTTGTACGTGGTTTTGGACTTATTAAAGCAAATATGAACAAGGAATATTTGACGCCTAGAGGTGCAGTAGGAGATAACTGCAGAAATGGTTGGAGAAATGGTTGGAGATGCAGTCAGCTGTAATGAGTTAAGATTCTTCTTAGTGAGTTGGTGGATATCCTTGCCTTAATTTTTATATACTTGCATGTATCTGTCCTAATTGTTTACACACTTGTAGTTGGAGAACAAAAGCTGGAGATCAGTAGCTGCTCTTGTTTTTGCTGCCAATGTATAACTATGAATGTTTGAAATGTAGCTACAGAAGTAGTCTCTTTTGAGTAGTACATTTCTTATAGGTTCATAGGTAGGTACTAGGCTATTGGCCCTAGGGCCTAAATAAGCCTAGCCAAAAGGTACCCTGGCTTTCGCCACCCAAGAAAATTATTTTCCTGTGCCCCTGTCGAACAGAGCCACAGAAGTGATCCCCTGGGTGAATTTCCTGTCTCCCATCCAATCGTCAAGATTTTTCTTGAAGAGTGGTAATGAGGAGCTTTGTTTGATATAGATAGGCAGTTTGTTCCAGAGTATGGGAAGTCTCTGGGAACAGGAACCTATCCCTCCAGCATGTTCTGTTTATTGTGGTGACAAGGTTTAGGTCCCTAGTAGCTCGGAGGGATGGGGATTTCTTTAAGTGGAGCATGTCTAACAGCTCTGGGTTTGACAGCTTTGTATGTTAGGCAGAGATCGCTTCTGAGTAGGTGATATGCGATGGAGTAAAGCTGGAGTTTTTTGAGACTGTCTGTGTAGGGCATCTGTTTGAGGCTGGTAATCCTGTTTGTGAGGTATTTCTGTGGCCTTTCCAGTTGTAGATGTCTTGAGGTACATACCAAAAGGGGCGTTAGTGTTGTACTCTATAATGGGTCTAATGAGTGACGAGTAGAGGGGAACAATTACCTCTTTTTTTTCCTGGATGAGAAGCCTTTTGTGATGGCGTGCCATGTAGAAGGATTTCCTGACTACTGTGGCAATGTGATTATCAAAGGAGAAACTACTGTCCACCTGTTTCCCATGGTCTCTTATCACACTTTCGGTGTTAAGTAGACTACTGCCTATGTGGTAGTTTATGGGTGCAGAGTTTTTGGCATTGAGCTTGAGGCTGTGGCTTTGACACCAGGCATCTGTGTCAGTGAGGCCCTTTTGTAGGATGTCCACATTGTTAGGAGTTTTGATTGTGGCTCCTAGTTTACAGTCATCTGCGAACTTAGTTAGCCAAAGACCTTCTGTGTTAACCTGTACTTCAGAGAAGTAGATACCAAACAGGAGAGGACCCAGGACTGAACCCTGTGGTACTCCACTTGTCACTTATCTGAAGTTGGATTTGGAGTCTGCTACTTTCACAGTGTGGGTTTTGTCACTGAGCCAGTTGGCAACCCATCTTCTGACATGGCGATTTATACCTAGTTTAGTGAGTTTGTCTATAATTCCAGAGTGGGGGATGGTGTCGAAAGCCTTGGCGAGATCTCAATAGGCTGTGTGAACCACCTTACCCTTATCTGTGGCTTTGGTGGCCGCTTCAAAGAAGTCTATCAAGTTTACGAGACATGATCTGCCTTTTACAAACCCAAACTGGGTTGGGGTCCAGAGTTTGGAGATTACTAATGTCATGTTAGATGCCACACAGATGATGATCGTAATTCTCAGATGTTCTTGGCTTTTCTGGGATCTCCCAAGATTTTGCCTCGGAATTCTTTTTATATCCTTTATGAAGATAACTTTGTGAAAAAATCTGTTAGAGTTGTTAGGATTATCTACATGAAATGATGCCAGAAATTCTTCAGAAGGTTCTGAAATTAATCCCGTTTACTCTTTCTAGTTTCTCAGTGGATAAGTACCACTTTAAAATTTTCCTTGATTGTTTGGGATTTCGACCTGTTATCTGCAGCTTCAAGGAAAAAGTTAAAGTAATGTTGTATGTAAGCAGTGCTTCCTTTGCAGTTAGCTTGAAAGGCCCTTTGTGAGGGCAGAGAAGATGAAATTGACTTTGGATCTGTTATTGTGTAGCCCTGATGCAGACATGCGTAAGTTTAGTGACTCGTGAGCTGTCCATAGTAGCTGAGCCATTACAACAGCCTGTGTTCATTTTAAGTGATGGAGATTCGTCACAGAACCTTTGAAGACTGACAGTATGACAAGGAACACCATTCTAGCGCTAGTGTTTAAAATAAGGATGCGACTTTACTCACTGTTCAGCTAAATAAAAATTCACTTGTTAACCAAGTGTTTTTTGGAAAGTAGAGGACATCTTTAGCATACTGAATTTCCATATCGTATTATATATCATATAATATTAAAAAAATAGCAACTTTAATGTCTCCTTTATTGAAACACCAGTTCACTCGACTGAACTTTTTAATTTTGTTTGAAGAGCTTTTTGTTAGTGAAATTCCTAATAACAGCTTCTAGACAAGCAGCATTGTTTTTGTTGCCAGTTGTCCGAAACTCTGCTTCTTTTAATAACTTTTAGAATTCTTGTTGGTTTGGCCTTGTAAATGCAGACCCCTTTTTTGGGAAGGCTGTTCCTATGGGTTTGTCTTCAGCTTCTTGTTTACCATCTTTGCAAATCCACCATTCACAGTCCAGAAGCCATCCTATATAGACAACATGGCATTAATTGGATCGGACTATGTATTTAAACCCGTTTAACTAGTAACTGCTTTTATTTCTGAGTCTGAGAAACCTTTGAGGCTTGTCCATTTAATGGCACTATTGCCAGTCTATGCATTTAAAGTTCCAGTGTGAATGTCGCCATTGTTATTAGTCAGGCCATCAGATATAATCAGCGATATTCAACTTGCACAAATGTGCAGTTTTGGTTAACTTTTTAGATCACTGGATGAGTGTGTGCCAATTTGTACTGGAAGTTTTGGCTTATATGTCTATCTTAGTTCGAAGGAGCTTGTTACTCGTTTACTGGAAGCTGAATGGAGTGCTGTGGGCGAGTTGACCTGTGCTTTACTAGTCTCTCCAGTATGGGGACTTTATCTCAAGAAAGAGTAAAAGTCTTGAGGTGCTCATAATATTTAGGAAATACAGGTGGTACACCCCCACCCAAAAAAGTACTGCATTTAGTTATTTGTGTTTTCTGTATTTCTGAAAATATTTATATATGTTGGTGACGTCTGCCAATTTTGAACCACTCTATCTTTGTTTTATTGTAGAACTCTGTATGCTTTGTTTAATGTCTTTTTGTACTCATTGTCCCTGGATAAAGCTTGATCATGAGCAATTATTTATTGTCCAGTGAATACTTCTAGGTTAGTCATTTAGCTCCATTGTGTAGAAAGATGGAGTCCTCTTAGTGCCTAAGCCAGGATGGATTTGATTGATGTCCAGGAGAGATTGGGATTGAACAGATAAGTTTGTTTCACCTTTGTTAAAACCAAGAAATGGCTCCGTCAATGACTGGGCATTTCTGGCTGCCAAACAAGTGCATTGCAGTTAGAGATGGGTGTGATGTGTTTTTGTGTGTAGGCATACTTACCAGTGGGCCCAGTTTTTTAAACTAGTGTGTTCACTAGATATTGCGGACTTTGGGCATAAAAGCCACTGCAGCGGAATAAATATTAGGATGGTAATAAAAGAACTGTGAGAGGTCATGCAGGATGGAGACATGGGAAATTCTGGATATGTTCAATTGAACAGTTAGAGTTAATGGGCACACATCTGTGCACTGGCATAAACTGTGTGTATTGCTGTAGGTTAAGATTTCTGGACTGTGTATTGAACTGGCCCTTTTAATTTCTATATTCCATATTTAGAAAAGTATATTGGCTCTGTTTTATCAGAGTTCTTTGCCTTCCACCATTTTGTGTGTTCTTTTGAAGTGTGGAATACATTGAAATGTGTTGAGTGATGATGTAGTTGATACTTTCAAAAAAAAAAAAAGGAAATGAATTAATGTAAACAGGCCAGTGTATATTAGCAGAGAGACTGATGCATGGGAGCAATTTCAGATGCAAGACTGGTAAAACTGCAGAGGAGTATCTATGGGCAGCAAATGACCTTTTTCAAAACAGTGCACATAACTAGGAATAAGAAGTTGTTCCTGTTGTCTGTATCCCTGAATTTTTTTTAACTAAACCTTAGCTTTTGATAGTAATTTGAGTGAGAATGTGTGAGATATTTCTCTCTGTGCTTGCTGTTAATGTGCTTATAAGGGCAGCTCTGTATATTTTGGTCCTTGAAATGTATGGTACATTACCAGTCCAGCATGCTCAGTAAGCAGATGATGGTAGAAAGTCTGACTTTTTTTTACATCCCTTGTGTATTGTTTCATTTTAATTCCAAGTGATATATCAGTCATACATTTGAAACCTTATTTTTATTATTTTGAATTTGTTAACCAGGGTAGAGCACTGATCCCATTGGACTCATTTCAGTCTAGGCCCAGAGAAAACACTAATAGATACATTACATTATATACAAAGTGAATATCATAGTTGGCTTGAGGGTCTAAAGGCAGTAGATAAATGACATTGTGTACAGAGTGACTGAAAAAATACATTATTTGCATGCATTTTATATAAAAGTGCCATCAGAGCTGACGTGTAGAAAGAATCGCAATCAAATGTAGCATGGTATGTAGACAGAAGGGAATGAAGAGGTTAACTTCTATGACCAGAGAGATAGCAGTTGCATTTTCCTAGAATCTTGAAATGTGCTTTTATTTGTGAATGGAAATGGGGTAATAGGAATGATCTTTAAGAAAAGAAGGGAGAGATTCCCCACACTTGGGACCAAGGACTGAGAAAGCATGGTTTGTGCAGTGATGAATAGTTTTGGGGGGGGGTTGGAGGAGACGACATGAGTGGTTAAGATGTCTGAGGTTGTATGTAGGTGCATCTCTGAATAGTCTGGAAGCAAGTGAAAGGAAGGTATCTTTCTTGGTAAGTTTAAACAGTAGAGAGGCGAGCAGAAAGCAAGCATGTTGTTTCACAGGTAGCCAGTTAACTTTTTCAGTGGTTCTGCAGTGGTAGTCATTTCTTAGGGAGAGTGATGAATTTGCAAATGGCATTTGAAATGGAGTGAATGGTGGATACATTTCGTTTAGAAGCTGCAGCAATTAGCGGGAGGCAGTATTCTAGCAAAGCTAGTAAAATACTTTTACCTATCACATTTCTATGGGGTTTAGTTAGAAAAGGGGACATAGTTTAGCTCAGAGTAGGAGATTTGATTTTTTTATTTTGATTGACCTTACTAGAACCTGACACAACTAAGACATCTGTGACAGTCTTTTAACAGCTTGTGTTGGCAGCTAAACCCCCCCCCCGGTCATTATTCAGTGTGTACGGCATAGCTGCACTGGATTTTTCTCTGTGTGCTGATGAGGTGCCATGCAGACACGAATTCCAAAGCAAGCTGAAAATTCACAAGACCCTGGAAGTGCCACTCCCACTTAAGGTCAAGTACATGTAAACAACTGTTATACAAATAAACATCTCTAAAGCAAGTGTTATTTAGTTCCCTAAGAGTAAACTTGCACACAGCCTCTTTAAGATGTATGAGCCCAAAGGAAATAAAATCATGCTGGTAACTACAAATAACCTTGCAATCGCTCTTTGTCTTACCCTGTCTTTTCACTGCATTATTAGAAATGTTCTTGTATATAAGGCGTACCTATACACACTAGTTTCTATTCTTTATCACTTTCAGTTTTTTTAGTAGAAAATGAAGTTGGTGTATTTAGCTCTCAGTTTTTGAACCTCAGCAGGAGGTCATCACAGAGTTTTGTGTTCTTGTGATATTGGCTGACCTCTGTGATCATCTGCTAAGTTATCTGGTTTATTTTTGAAGACTGTTTACTATGTACACAACCTTTTTTTTCAAGAGAGTTGAACAGCCTTCTGAGTTCACTATTCTCAATTGTAAAAACCTGCCACAGTTAATTTCTTATCTGTTGGTAATTGATTTGGGAAACGCTTACTTCATTGTTATTTTATTAAATGCCAGTGACATCTCCAAGCATGTCTGTTGGATCAGCTTAGTGACTCCTAATACTGCCCGTTCATTCGTGTTTACATTAATAATTGCAAAAGCTACTGACATATTTCATCTTAAACCTTACATGACTGGTAACACAATTGCATTAATACCTGACTTGTATCTAGTGTTCCTAAAGTGGCAGAAAATATTGTTCTTAGACAATTTATCAGGATGTTCATATTTCTCTGCTGGTTGGTTGTTGAAGTATTTAGAGATGTTCTCAGCCTTGTATAAAAGCTCACAGCTGAATGAAAAAAATACTGCTAACAGTACGCATGTAGTTTGAGTAGTGACTGAGGTACTTCAATGTTATTTATAAAAAAAAAAAAATATATTCATTGTGTTTATTGTGATTTATAAAATCACTTGTAAGACTCAGAGTATAACTTCTACTGTTAGTACTATTTTGTGCTGAGCACTTCGGCGTTTACACTTTGATAACCTTTATGGTTCTAAAGAAATGAACATTTGTTTTAAATTGTGAGGCAGTCGTTGGAAGTCAAGAGTAACTCCTTCCTTCCAATGGAGATGGTGTTTGTAATGTTAATTTGTCACCCTAACTAGGCAGTAATAAATAGAATACAGAGCTAGCTGTTTCTAAACAATTGAGATTCTTGACACCATAGATTCGCTCACTCCCTTAAACAAATAACACTTTATTGATTTTGGAAATCATGGGTAGTAAGAAGTCTGATTTTTAGTACATCTCACCAGAGATTTTTATATATATATATATATATATATATATATATATATATATATACTTGCGAGCATGCATGCCTTGCAGCCTAATGGCAGTGCAGAAACAAATACTGGACAGCCATGTACACAATTTGTTGTTCGGGTGTGCCTGTCTACTTGAGTTTCTGCAGCTGCATTTGAGTAGATAAGTGGCTTTCCACAGTGTAGAACAGTTAGTGGTAGCTCTGCCACCAAAACAACTAACTAGTGTACGTAAATCATCACACTGCCTAGGATCTGTTGATCGTGGTACCAGGAAAATTTCCCTCCTCTTCCTCTGGAATTGGAAATGTTTTCCTTTTTTAGATAGAAAAATGACTGAGTAAGTGAAACTCTAGCTCTGCGATGGTTGCCATGGTTATAGAAATGTAAGTTTCTGATGTGGTAAATTTACAGTAGATTAATCCGTATTGCCAGTACAGGCAATATAACGATGGCGCAAGAGCAGTATGTGGTGGCCGATGATGGCAGTCGTGGAACTGATTGGTTGGCTGGATTATGGCTAAGGCTTGTTGGTGAGAATATGGGCAGTGGAAATCTTTTACACAAATGGCAAAATGATCTTATTGCTGAGAGTGTAGAAAAGAAATGCAGGCGACCATGCATATCACTGTTGCTCATTTGAAATTTTTAACAGCATACATAAATATTCCAAACTAAACCTTTATTTAAAAAAAAATATGTTGAGTGTTTTGAAGATAAAAATCTGTGGTATTTTTATGCGTGCTTAAATGTATGTATATGAACGGACTATGATAAAAGATTTCAGTTTTTTATAACTGTTAGTACTGTTTTTGTAGAAATGGGAAAATTGCAAATGTACTAATTTCTGGAATATTTTGGGGCATTTGTATTATGACTCCTGGCTAAACTGGATGAAATTATTTATGTTTTCACAGTTAAGGGATAGACGGAAGCAATAAACGAATATGGCAGAATACAATTTACTCGTGTCTAAGTAACCCATTACCAAATTTTCAGGATTTTTGCAAACGGGGTGGGGTGGAAGGAGATATTTACTGTTAGTAAACAGCCATCAGAAGCTAAACCTAAAGCTTTCCCAAATTATCAGTGCACTTTGTCATTCAGGGCATGCTTTTACAACGTGTAGGAGACTCTTAATTTGGTGAAGCTGGTCAGGTAAACTCCTGTGCTAAAGAAAATGCTTGTATTGTGGGGATAGTGGGCAGGCCTATACAGACTGTAAAGATGACGCGTTTCGTTTTTGATTGCAGCTTAACCATGTATTTCAGACTTGTGACTGTAACCTTTTGAGTTAAAAATGAAAAAAAAAAATAAAGTTAAAACACATTAATTTTCCTTATGTTCATGAATATCTGTCTAATCCTTTATCTGTCACTCCTCATTTCCTCATAGGTCATCTGTGTTGCAGAGGCTCCTTGATTATCTGCTTATGTCATGCAAAAATTAGATGGAACATTGTTCCTGAGAATATATGGACTATTATATTTAGAACTGAGATTATCCAGTATTTCCAAAGCTTTGTAATGGTTCACCATGATAATGATGTTAACAGCATATGGGTCAACATGTTATGCTTAATATAGTGCCTTGCTGCACATTTTCTTGATATTAGTTTAATTTTTTTACGACCATTTGTATGCAAAGATTATTTTAATATTTGTCCATTTCAAAGTATTCAGATGTGTTCCAACTTCAATGAGTTTATACTTGTGCACAAACTTTGTGTCCCAATTTATTATGTTGATTTACAGAGATATTAAAGGCACCCAGGACCAATCCATGGCAAAAACATAAAGATATAATTTTTAAACATGCATTTTAGTATTTATCAAAAATGATTTCCCATGAATTCATTCTTTCATTTAAAATTCTGTCGTTATATCCAGCCATATATCTGGACCATATCTGCATTTTGCAGAAAGTCAGCTACAAATAAGAGTTTAACTTCCTCTCTGAATGGATTGATTCAAATAACCTTTCAATTGATATGAAGAAAACTGCCTGCATGCTTTTTTGAACTTTTTGGAGCCAATAAAAAAACTTCTGATTCTGTTAACATCTTCTGACTAAATTTAATCTGTTACAAAACACTGATATGTTCACATACTAAGGACTTACTTTCTGCATAAAAGGCGATGCATAAACTCAATATACAGTCACCTGACCTTCAAATTCTTAAAGATGTAGAGAGAAAAATGATTCCTTCAGTTATAGCTTTACTTTTCAATCAAAATTAACAGTTTATGCAGATTTTTTACTATAACCCCAAAACAGAGCTTCATTGCATAATCTTAGCAGGCAACTGGCTCCTTGTTGCATGTTGTCACTATTCTTTTATCAACACTAACCTTAAATTTGGGGCAAAGAAACTAATTGGAAAAACCCAGATATTATAATCTTGGAACAAGTGTAGAAGAATCTCTGACACAGAGGAGACATTATTTAGCATTACCAGTAGTAGAAAAGAGTTTTAGAAACATTTCTGCAGCACAGTGGAGCCAGTTGTTGTCTTTCGGCTTTTCCCAGTTGGGGGTCGCCATAGCGGAACTCTGGTCCGCTAATGATTGGCAGTAGATTTTGACGAACGCTGAGATGCCAGCTCTATGTTCAACCTTCAATGAAGGGATGCTCATTTACGCATGTCTTTCAAATGCCCACCCAACTGCGGGGAGGACATGCAGACTCCAATCAGAAGGCACTCCCCGCACTCCAGCCAAGTGGAGCCACTTGCCAATAAACACCAGAAATGAAACTGATTGCTGTAGTGTCAGAAATAGGTTATTATACAATGACTGGCCATTAACATTCTAAAACGAGCATGCTGATTGGCCAGCCCAACCAGCATGCCCATTGTATATACCAACGGAAAAAGGTCCGGTCACCCAGACTTTTTTCTGTTGGTATATTCTTTCAACAAAAATAAAAACAAAATTTGTAGTCCGGTCTCTGGACATACGAGAGAGACACCATGCAGAAAATACAAGGGAAATCAGGTACGTTGTTTAAAACTAAAGACGTGTACCTGATTTCCCTTGTATTTCCTCCATTCTGTCCCTCTCCTACCCTAAACTTCCTGAACCTTTTTTTAAATTAAAAAATAAATAAATAAATAAATAAAGGAAAAGCGGAGCAACGGAGATGTTCTTTTCTCCATTGCTTACTTTCCCGAGCACTGATGTACTGGGTATGCATGGGAAGCAGTATACCACCAGCCGCAGAAGAACAGTAATGCGCCGTTATACAAAGATATTATTTAAGAAAAGTAAGTATTTTTTTCTTAAATGTCATTGTATAATACCAATAACCGACTCTGTGGTTGTGGTATATTGAAATTTACCCACGGTTGGCTTTATTTAATCACTCTTGGCTTCCCCCTTGTGATAAACCACGCCAACCGTGGGTAAATCTTCAATATACCACACTGACGTCGTCTGTTATTGCTATAATATATCTAAAGGAGTTTAGCAAGTGTCTGTTTTATACTAATGGTGGCTTACTGAAGAGCATTAACCCATAAGTAAACTGATTAGGTGGTGGTTCTTAAAGCATTTGCAGTATTCCAAACTGTTGGATTATCTCACCAAGAAATCTAGACGTCTGGCTGGAGTACCAAAGCCAAAACCTTCCATTGAGCTGTGCAATAAGTGGAAACCTAGACTTATAATTTCAGAAGGACCAGAGAGTCTCAAGTATTAGCTCGAGAAGAGGTGCTTGGGCCTTTTATCGAAATATTTCAGGGGTCAGATCCACCACTATTTAAGGTGGATGTCACTTGCAAGAAGAAACAGAAAACAAAAAATGTTTCTCCTCCTTAGATGTTCTGGGAAAAAGAATGGAAGGAATTCTCTCCGGGCCTATTTAAAGCCATTTTGGCTCTTTTTGCCTTCCTTTCTTGGCTGTGCCCCCTACTGCTTCTAGACTGAGGAGGATGAGGCAGATTCTGATTTGGATGATCATTCCGTGGCCTACTCATCCCAGATTCACTTCCAAGGCCAAATGGCTTCTGATGATTATACTTTATCCCCTGACTTCGTGTTGAGGAAATATGATTTAGGAAAACCATAACTAAGCTGCAGCATTTAGTGTGTCAATACACATACATATCTGATGTATAGAAAATATATTAGTCTACTACAGGTTAGTAACCCCTACTCCTGCACCTGTCCCTTAAGTTTTGAAGGCTTTTCTGGACACTTTTTTTACATCCACTTCTGTTGTACTTGACTGTCAACCTCCAGTGCTTAAGAGACCTGATAGGTTCTGTAAGGTACATGGAAATCTAAAATTCTTATATAAAAATTCCACAGCAGACCCTTCTGCCTTTTCTATTTCCACAGACAGGCCATCTAAACTTTTACCTGCTGCTAATGCCCTGCCCTCAGGTATAGGACAGTGGACAGGTATGGAAAGAAAGTGTACAACTCTTCCACCCTGATCTTCAGTGTTGTGAATTAAACTCCAAATGACAGAACGTGTATTGTCTTTTCTCACTGATTTGAATAAAACTATATCCACTATGGGTGTGTCTAACATTAAACAGCAGGCTATTTACATGGTGGCTCAGGCCATGCAGATAGCAAGTTTATAGCATTAAGAGCTGTTATGATGCAGTAGAAGCTTCTTCCAGAACAGCTGTTACTGGATCTGTTATGAGAAGATATGCATTTGTTGCATCTTAGACCACTCATCTTTTGTCATGGATCCCTCTGGTGTAGCACCTACAGCTGCTATGGACTGGGGGTTAGCCATGTTATCTGTGGCTGTTGGGGACCCTCAGTGGACAAGAGAGCCACTCGTGTTGGTCCTGGGAGAGGGAACAGGGAAGACTTCCCTGTTTTGTCAGAATGTTGTGCCCTTCCCTGGAGAAGGTACTGCTGCCATTTATAACACTGTTGACCCCATTTTTTCTGCTAAAAAAACAAAACAAAACCTAAACATGTATCTATTCCTTAAAGTTTTCCTTAGAGAAGAGTAGTTTACTGGGCCTGGCTTTAGGGTTTAATTCATGCTATTGATTCTTGTTGCAAAGTAGTTTCTAATAAAAGAGAGGGATTACCCTCTTTCCAGAAGAGATTCAAGATTCTGAATCTACATAGGAAGATGAAGGGACAGATACATATTTTCTCAGTTTTCTGATTCTCTTTGAGACTTTCCAGAATGTGCCATTTTCAGTAGGAGTACACTGAGGTTTCTCAGCCCCCCAGAAAATGTTATGAGCCGTTAAAGAAGGCATTCTCTGACCCTTCACAATTTCTTCCAGTTCTATTAGCATTATAGGATGTATGTGTTTGCCTGTATTTTTCCTGATAGCCAGCCTACTGACCCTAAAAATACATAAAGAAAAAGGCATATAGAATTTATATAGTTTCTCAGTCTTTTGTTTTTCTACACTTTTACCACAGCTGAACTAGCAGCTGTAGCTTTAGTTCTTTATACTGCTACTAAACAGTTAATTCCTCTCCTAGCCTTTCTGATAAGGATGGGAAGGTTATGATGGGTATGGAAAATGTTTACTTCTACAACTTTAATTTTCATAATTTTGAATTGTCAGGGTCACTTATTAATGTTTGTTCTGACTAATTGTGAAAGTATGAGGAATCCACCACGAAATGCAGAAGGAAACCAGTCCTGTTGCACTAGTCAATAACCACAATTGGACAATAGGTTTAGCGCTTTCATCCACTTTTTATTTAGTGAACTTCTTCAGAAAAAGATTGCCCTACCCAAACTTCCTTTTTATATACCTTGTTAACAATTAAATGCAGGAAATTACATAATGATGATTCAAATACAATAAACATTAAAAATAAAATAAAAAGTAAAAAATTTGTATTGAAATGAATGTTATTGTACTGTTGTAAATACCATAAATCAGATGTAAAAAATATTTACATATAAAATATACAGATGACTATTCATCTGTATTTTAAAAAAACATTTTAAGTTCGTTTCATTCAAACCAAGTGCACGATCTGCACCTAGATATAGCTGCCAAAATGTTTCCTTATACTCTAATATGTTAACATCTCCATCAAAAGGAACTTTTTCCATTTTTTTCTAACACAAAAAACACAAATCTTTTGAAATCAGAACACACTGAGTGTCTAGCTAAATTAGTTTTGTTGTTTTTTTTTATAGCTAGATTATGCTCATAAATCCTGCATTTCAAGCTGTTTAGAGTTTTCCCAATATAGTAACTTTTGCAGGACATGCATGTAGCAATATAAACTACATGTTCACTGTTAAAATTGTAGTAGTTTATTGCCCAAAAAAGTTATGTTTGAATGACTGAGTCACAAAAGAATTTGTGACTAACCTACACTGTTTACAATTTTGACATGCAAAAGTGCCCTTTTTATTACATACTAACCTAGTTGTACTAGTGGTTGTATTTACAACATAATTTTAATATTGTAAAGTCAAAAGAAACACTGCTGAGGTTGGAATCACCACTGACGCTTTATTTGAAAAAAACAATAAAAATGATTGAGCGCTTTCTTCCCTTTCCACAGGGATTTCATCAGAATCAATGCACAATCCCATCATCCTTCTTTTATACCTTGTGGCTATGACATCATAATTAATTAATATTTAAAATTCAAAATCCTAAACCAACAATGTAAAATGAAAACACTTTAACTTAATTTACCATGTATACAACCATAAAATACATTGTATAAAACATCAAAAAATATTACGAAGTGTGTTTTCTACCTCTAAAAATCATTTTCCAATTATGGCTTTTTTATTTAAAATAGGTTTAATTGAAATTACTTCATTCAACTCTGGCAGTTGACAAGCTTGTAGTTTAATTTGCCACCGTGTTTCCCTCTCTTCAATGTGGCTTCTATAGTCACCACCCCTTGGTTGATGTGCCACGTTTTCTAAAATGGCAAAATTAAATTCTATAAGAGTATTACAAATTAAAGAATGCTTATATAAGGCATTATTCAAGTTCTTTGTGGCAATTTGATAATTATGTTCGTAAATCCTGTCCCTTAACCTTCTCTCTCTTTTTCCTGCATAAAAGGACGGACAGGATTTACATATGGCCAAATACACAATTCCTTTAGTTTGACAGTTACCCTTAACCAATTTGACTTCGGATAGTAAAATATTATTTAGTGTAATACTTTCTTTAGTGTAAATGTATTTACATTGTGAACAACCACCACATTTTTTAGTTCCATCAAATACATTTTGTCTGTGTCTATTTTCCAAGATCTTTTTCAGATTGGGCCCCAACTTGTAAACAAAATTCGGTTTATACCCTCCTATGTCCCACAATTTCTGATTATTTTTTAAGAATAGCCCAATTTCTGTATTATTTTTTCTACATCATGTGCCTTACATCCAAATGGTACTACCATTGCATTTTCAAATCTAGTACTTTCAAGTTCTCTTGCTGCTGCTGGAAAGATTTTACTTTGTGACAGCAATTTAACGTTGAGCAAAGCCATAGAGGTTTGTCAAGTCCATGAGTTGACAGAAAAACGCACAAGTATGCTTGCAAGTGACAAGAGCATGGTTTCAGTTGGTTCCAGAGTAAATGTAGATAGTATGCAACTAATGGCAAATAAAAGTAGGCCCAAGCACGTTGCAGCTACGAGATTTTCAGGGAAGACATGTAGCTTTCCAGTAAGATCTAAGAAAGGAGATTGCTCCAACACAGTGCAGTACAAGCATGAATCAGCAAAACCCAAGTCTAGCTTTATTGTTAACTGTTGCAATTGTGGTGCAAATCATGAGTCTAAAAGAGAGAGACGTGCTTAGCATTTGGTCTACAATGTCACAAGTGTAAAAAATGGAACCAATTCCAAAAGTTTTGTAAATCAAGTAATCCTCGCAGAGTTGTAAAGAAAGGTCACACAAGGAAGCAAGTTGATGAAGTAGAGCCGAAGAACGCCACTTTCTGTGTAGATGGTGTATCAGTGCTTGATGAAAGAGTTGATGCAGTGAATTTATTAACAAGAAGCAAAGTGTTTTGTACTGTCCAGATTAATGGAAAATCCACAGAGCTTAAAGTAGACACTGGTTCAAAGTGTAATGTTATATCAGCAGACACATTTGCTAAAGTGAGAATTAATGAACAACTCAAATGTAGCCAGTAGTGCGAGACTTGTTGCTTATGGAGGTGACGAAATTCAAACTGAATGTTCAGTGATGCTTTCATGTTTGGCCGAGAACTGTTACAACTTGTTATTCTATGTAGTCCAAAGACCAGTGCAATCTTTATTGGATCTCAAAGATAATTTAATAATGAATCTGCTTTCTTTTGCAAAAGTCGTTCTAATTTTTCTGAAGCCATTTTCTCAGAGTATGTTGTTGATTTCGATGACAAGTTAGACAAACTTCCAGTTGTGCATTCTATGAAGTTAGACCCAGAGGTCACTCCTGTAGTCAGACCAGCAAGAAGAGTTCCGATAGCCATGCAGGATACAGTTAAGACTCATTTGGATAAAATTATGCAGCAAGGTGTGATTTGTCCAGTCACAGAACCAACTTAAATGGGTGTCATCCATGTAGCAGCTTACAAAAAAGGATCAGACAAAATCAGAATATGTATTGACCCAAGAGATCTGAACAAAGCATTAAGGAGACCGTATCATCCAGTGCGCACAGTCAGAAGTTGCAGCCTTAATACTGAATGCCACTGTTTTCTCTGTCTTAGATGCAAAGAGTTAATTTTGGCAATTGGTGCTTGATTGCAAATCTTCATTTCTAACTACTTTTGGTACTGCATTTAGCAGATACAGATTCCTAAGGATGCCATTTGGAATAAATTCTGCAAGTGAAGTATTTCAGTGTGGAATGGAGCACATTTTTTCAGGTTATCCTTGTGCCATAATAGTAGATGATTTATTGGTTTGGAGGCAGTGGTGAAGCAGAGCATGACAGAAACCTCAAGAAATTTCTAGATAGAGCACATGAAGTAAACTTAAAGCTCAATTCTCTGAAGTGCAAATTCAAACTTCCAGAAGTTACATATGTAGGTCATTTGTTCATGAGTACAGGCTTGAGACCAGACCCAACCAATCAAGCAGCTATTCCTGAGATGTGAGAACCTGATAATGTACAAGCTCTACAACATTTTCTAGGCATGGTCAACTACTTAGGCAAGTTTATACTATACTTCAGTGAGTTAACAGCACCATTAAGAGATCTAATGTGCAAAAATGTTGCATGGTCATGGTTCATGGTTGGAACAGCACCAGAAGGCATTTGAAGACCTTAAGCAGAAAATTCCCACCCCACCTACTTTAAGATACTATTATGTGAACAAACCAGTTACTCTCTCCTGTGATGCTTCAAAATTTGGTATTGGCGCAGTTGTACTTCAAAAGGGCAGACAAGTAGCCTATGCATCTAGAACACTAACCCAAACTGAGATGCAGTATGCTCAGATTGAAAAGGAGCTTTTGGCAATAGTGTTTGCATGTTCTAAGTTTCGTGATTCTATTTATGGTCGAGCTATTCAGATTGAAACTGACCACCAACCTCTAGTTATTATTCTAAAGAAGCCTATGCATTCCACTCCACTTACAAAGAATGATGCTCAGATTGCAAAAGTACAGTTTCAAAATGGTCTGCACGAAACACAAATTGCTCTATCTGATACCTTATCCAGATTGCCCAGAAATATGACAGAATAGCTTGACACAGAGAATTTTGACTTTGGTTTGATGTCCGTGCATAATTTTTCTAACACTAGACTTGATGAGTTGAGAGGTCACACTCAGACTGATCCAATTTTGCAGAAGCTCAATCACTACATTAATGTTGGATGGCTGTCGAAGCAATCTAGTGTACCACCTAAAGTGCAAACCTATTTTCCTTACAGAGGTGAATTGTTGATGGAAGATGGCGTTATTTTCAAAGGTCCTAAGATTGTTGTCCCTGCTTCCTTACAAGAAGAATATATCCCGATTTTGCATCGTGGTCACCCAGGGTCCGCATCCACTAAGAGAAGAGCAAGAGAATTAGTATTTTGGCCTTCATTACCAAAATACATTGATAAAGTACGTACTTCTTGTTTAGTGTGCAGTAGTACTAGACCGTATTTGCAAAGAGAACCACTTCAGCCAAGTCCAGTTCTTGAACTGTTTTGGATAACAGTTGCAACTGATATCTTTGAGTGGAATAATCAGCACTACTTGGTTTTGGTAGACTCTTATTCAAATTGGTTTGAGCTTGATCTACTACCTCACCTAACATCCACTGCTGTAATTACTTGATATACTACCTCACCTAACATCCACTGCTGTTATTACTAAGTTGAAACATAATTTCTCAGTTCATGGTAGTCCGCACAAAGTTCTTTCTGACAGTTGTACTCAAATTTACTAGCCAGTTGTTTAAGAAATTTGCAAAAGAATGGGACTTTGTACATATCACTAGTAGTCCTGAATATCCTCTAGTCAAATGGTGTAGCTGAACATGCAGTGCAGAGTGCAAAGCAGTTAAATGAAAGGTACCCCGTAATGATATTCTTTGCTCACCTGCTCAGACTACTTTCCAGGCAAACTAGAGCTACGCTACGCATTGCTTCCACTTTATTTTGAAGCCTAAGACCAGTAAAACCATCAAAGCTCAGTTGGTTAAAAAGCTTAATATCCAGAAATCTAGTCATGACAGATTGAGCAGATTACTTTGTCCGTTGAGGGAAGGAGTGACTGTACGAATCCAGACAACAAAAGATTTTGATCGAATTGGGCAGATTACAGGCATCTGTGCCAAGTCAAGATCCTACCTGGTAAACTGAGGGTGTGGAATATAGGAGGGAACCATAGACGTCATCTTCCTATACCAGAATCATCATCACCATCCCATTGTTTCTGTGATGTAGACTTCAGATCGAAGAGTGAATCAGACATTGTTTCCATACAAGAATGTGTTCAAAATTCTGATTCCATTCCAGAAAATGTTCCAGACATTCTACAGGTCAAACATTTTGTAGAGACTGTTCCAGTTGCTAAATCTAATTCCCAGTTTTATGTCACACGAGGTGGACGAGTATCTAAGCTCGGTGTGTGAAATGCGCAGCAACGTGGACTTGAGATACATACATATATATATATATATATATATATATATATATATATATATATGTGTATATATATATATATATATATATATATATATATATATATATATATATATATATGTGTGTATGTATATATATATATATATATATACACATATATATATATATATATATATATATACAATGTGTATGTGTGTGTGTGTATATATATATATATATATATATATATATATATGTGTGTGTGTGTATATATATATATATATATATATATATGTATATATGTGTGTGTGTATATATATATATATATATATATATGTGTGTGTGTGTGTATATATATATATATATCACACACATATATATATATATATATATATATATATATATATATATATACACATATATATATATATATATATATATATATATACATATATATATATGTATATATATACATATATATATATATATATATGTATGTATATATATATGTGTGTGTGTACACTTGGTACTGTGTAATGCATGACAAAGGAATTACCTGTGATTTCTGCATGTTAAATAGACTCCTAGCATTGTATGATCTATTTCTCAGAGGGAGGATGTAGATCAGAATGCAAGTGGTGTGTGCTGTATCTTTAAGAAACATGTCAAGGTTGTATGTGCGCGTGAAATTCCAGACACTTGCAATCCCTAGTGCCATTTTGTAAGAGCAGCCAGAGTGAGAGCGTGCGTGATCACAGTTGTTAGTTTGTATACAACTTATTTAAAGTCAGTAAACTTCTATAGTGTGGTGTTTGTATAAAATAAAGCTGCTTGAACAGACCCCACAAAAACTCTTCTATTGTGTAGGAGAGAGACGCGTCAAACCTCTCATTCAATATTGTATCCAAAAATAAAATCATAATCACTCCAGTAACCCACACTAAACTACTAGGCATAGAAATTGACAAAGTTGAAATTTAATATTCGCGTATTTCAAACCATTAAGAAGGTGCACAAAAAGCTAGGTGTTCTCTACAGAAACAAACTATTTATAACAGGTAATACAAAAGCTACCATCGCTCGCACACACCTCATGTCAGCTCTCCTTTATGTCTCACTTGTTCTAACCAACCTCAGAAAAACTGATCTAACCAAACTTGAATCGTACCATAACAAAATAGTCAGGTATGCTACAGACTCTCCCCTTACAGGTCACATCATTGCTCATCCCTTAAGCAACTGAGCTGACATGAACTCCCTCGGCTACTACTGTTTAATCAAGTTAACCTTTGCCCACAAAATCCTGCATCTATCAGAAAAAAACCTTCTCTCCAGAATCTTATACAATCACACTCCAATAGTAGATCTCTCTGTTCTAGTAATATACTACTACTGGACATCACCAAAGCTTAACAACTCAGCCAAGGCATCACTGTTCTCAAACTTCATTCCTAAAATATGGGACACACTACCTACCCAAATAACCTCCAACTGCTCTACAGTCCAACTCAAATTTCTAAAATCACACTTTATGAAAACTTGGCTCTGTATCGGCACTTGTCCTTGCAAGTTATTTTATTCCCTAGACAGTACAGATGTATAATTCGTGCATGTTCTTTGACTACATTCTAGCAACTCTTCAACCGCCTGTATGAAATTTATGTACATGTCTGATTTTTCAACTATCAAACTAATTTGAAATGTATATGTCAAATGTAAAATACTATATAAATCATTATTTAAGGTTTGTATATTGCAAACATGATCTGTATTTTAATTAATTTTGTATTGTTGTTAATTTGGAGCTTTTCTCCCCAGGCCTCTGCTGAAAAAGGACCTTTGTCCAGTCGGACTTTTCCAGTAAACAAATGTAAAATTAAATAAATAAATAAAATAACCCACTGAATTACTGATTTGCCTAGAAAGGAAAAAACAGCATTCTTATATTGTGTAAATGACACGCGTGTAATTTGACAGATAACATAAGCATTTAAAGGATACAGCTTTAAGGCAGAAAAATAGTTTAAAAAAAAAAAAGGAAAAATGAAAAGTGATTACAAATATTCTTGTATTAATTGCAGAACACTCATCAACTATCTCCTATCATACCAATATTCTTGTATTAATTGCAGAACACTCATCAACTATCTCCTATCATACCAATATTCTTGTATTAATTGCAGAACACTCATCAACTATCTCCTATCATACCAGGTTAAACGTTTAAAAACTCAGCTGTGTTACCATTTAGAAAACTTGTGTAACTTTTTATAGCAGTGAAATGAAATCACAAGAATGTAGTTTTTTTGCCCCAAGGTAGAGAGTCTGCAGAATCTCTCTCTCTTCAGGAGTAGTTTTACTACTGCTGTGTCTGCCTTTTGCTTGTGTTTTATTTTATATAAAAGCTGGCCTTGTGCAGCTGACCATTGCTATGCTTCATCTGTCCTAATCCTCTTTTGCCACCTTTACTCTTTGTGGGTACACTTGCGCTTTATTAAATCAAAGCTACTTCAGTTACCTCTGCCCCAGCACCAGCTCTGTTCAAACCGTGGTGTCACTGGTACCTCCATGTTACTCCATTTTTGTTGAATTTAATGGCCCTGTTTCATATTATCAGGCCCTGGTGTCAACTTTCTATATCACCAGAATTAACCCTCGTTGGTATCGGTGCCTTTGTCAGCACTAAACCTGATGCCATGTTGAATACTGATCATGGGGAAGGTGGGGTTATCTTTCCTCAACCATTGCAGCGTTGGGTTGAGATGTCTTGGCTCTGACCATCCTTTTAACTTCATTCTGGGTCCTGATTTCAAAACCTTCAGGATTAATATTGATGTTTGATCACGGTCTCCTTCAAACCTGACCATTTTTGCCAGAGTTATGTACACGAACATTTGGGATTGGCAGTGATTTAGATAGTTACAAAGATCAGCTAATTCTTTTGTTTTTGTTTTCAAATGAGAGTTCCTACCTGTTAATCTGTGTCACATTTGCATGGGTTCCACAGGACTACAGTTTAACTCTTTGTATACAAATTGAAAAGTAGTCTTTAATCTGTGATGGTTTATTCTGAACTTGCACTTGACTTGTGTTTTGTGTTCTAATTTGCATAAAAACACCTTTTCCATCCACAGGTAGACCTGAGTATCTTAAATGTCAGGGGAGAACAGTGTCTAAACTGGTGTTGGGTTTTGCACACGACCTATAATGTATTTGGGTATTGTATTAGCTAACACACAGCTGGTATCAGCTGATGCTCACTTTGCAGAGGTAGCTGTCATTACATTCTGCTGCTTTAAGACCTCTCAGACTCTTTCCTTGGCCTGACTGGAGGTGGAGTTTACTTATGATTAAATCATATGACATTTATACAAACACTTCCTCCCCTTTTCCTCTTTAGATTGCAGATGGAACTCATTTAGGTACCAGCTTAGGCCAGTTGTCAGCTGAATGTACAAGTTCATAGGTTAGTACCAGGCTAGTTGCCCTTGTGGGCTATTTTAAATCTAGCCAATTTCCCTTTTTGCACGTGAAATAACAGCCTATTCCATTTGGTTATAGATTGGCATTACCCATTCCATGGTTGATAATTGTATCTTACCACTAATGAGAATAACTGGGATCATGCCATAGATAATTTGAGGGCACCCATGCATGGGATAAAGCATTTAGGAGTTGCCTCTGTCCATTAATAGTACAGGAGGCAGTCCTGGGGTGAATTTTCTGTTTCCTGTCCATAGATTTAAGTTGCACAAGAAAATGAACAGGGATGAACATTGTTTAACCTGGATGGGGAGTTTGTTCCACAGCAGTGGTATCCTCTGTGAGGTATACCTTTCCCAAACTTTCCAAACTGTTCTGTTGGTGTTGTAGAAAATATTTAGATCTCTAGATGAAGTATATCTTATGCCGTTTGACTTGCTGATGTGCTTTTATCCATCAGTAATAGGTCAGACGATGCCTTGTATGCCAGACACGGGTCACCTCTTGGCATTCTGTTGGATACAGAGTATAGTGACATAGCTTTGAGTCGGTCCTTGTAGTGCATGTTGTTTAGGCTTTGTATCCTTTTAGTAAGATACTTGTGTGCATGTTCCATTTGTTGCATGTGTCTGGACAGATGCAATGCAAAAGGGACTTTATATTCAATGATTGACCTAATGAGGGCTAAGTAAAGGGAGAGGGACATCCCTAGATTTGGACACAATCCCTTTGTTTATAAAATGTGCAATATAAAAACTTTCTTACAGCAGTAGACACCCGTTACTCAAAAGTTAGATCACTGTCCACACAAGTTCCCAAATCCTGAACAACTGTGTCAGTTCTTAGGGGCATATTCTTTATATAGTAGTACTCTGGGATAGGTGACTTCCCAAAGGATGTAATAATGCATTTTTTGGCATTTCATTTCAATTCATTTCAATCCATGATTTTGGCACCTGTTGTTTATTTGAGACAAACCTTCCTGCAGGATAGCCAAGTCATTTGGGGGATTCAGTGACTGCTCTTAGCTTGCAATGTTCTGCAGACTTGGTCAGCCAGAGCCCTTTGTTATTGGCTTTTACAGAAAAGTAGATGCCAAACAGGAGAGGTCCCAGCATAAGAACCCTGGGGGACACCACTAGTGACTGCTGTCTTTGCAGAGGTAACTTCTGTTTTGATTATCCAAGTCCTCTCTGTGAGCCATTTGGCAATCCAGCGGATGACATAGGGCTTTATTCCCAGTTTATGTAGCTTATGTACTCTGCCTGAGTGGAGAATTTTGTCAGATGTTTTGGTCAGGTCGAGGTATGCAGTGTACCATTTTATCTTCATCCATTGCTTTGTTGATCTTTAAAAAAAAAAAAAAATCCACCAGGTTGAGTAAGCATGACCTGCCCTTGAAGAATTCAAATTGACAGGGGTCCAGTGTGTGTCTTCATTGATTCCATGATAAGTCTTTCTGTGACTTTGCATAGGAGGCAGATCAGATTTATGGGTCTATGGAAGAGGTCCTCCTTTGTGCAGAAGAATGACTGTAGCTGATGTTCTTCATGTTTCACTGTTGCAGTCATTACATTTGGGTAATCTGCTGGCAAGTTGCCCTCAGTCGGCCTGAATTCCAAAGTCTTGGGTCCTGCACCGGTGGCTGTCTCCTCTTCCATGACATCAGCTCGTCGGGGTATAAGACATGCAAGCTACGCCATTTTCTTCAGTCTTTCTTGCCGTGCGGTGCCCGAAGCAGAAGCATTTCGCAAGTGCCGGTCGGCTGACTACTGAAATATTCGAGTTTGAGTTTCAGAACCGAAGTCTTCACTAAAGCTAAGTATCCCGTTGGGGAAACTTTTTTTCTTGCTCCATACCGATGTCAGAAAAAGTTAATAATTGTATTACTTGGGAAGCAAATACCTCCATAAGGATTTCCATCTGTACTGTATTCCTTGCCGAGGCCCTGATCACAACTTGCCTGGCTGTCTGTTTTGTGCTAGATTTAACCAACACACTATTAAACATCAGTATATTTTTGCCTCAAAGTATTTGGAAACAGATTTAACTACCCAGAAATGTCATCTGATAGCAATCCGACTACCGGAGTACATAAAAAAACGCAAAGAAAAGGAGAGAAAGGCAGTCGAGATCCAAAAACCAATGACTAAGCTTCTCCTAAGCCAGTCGCAGGTTCGCCGGTACTCAGTGAGGTGCTTTCGCAGCCCCTGACCCTGATAACCGTTACTTTCGAGTTGTAGGCCTCTACCGACACCCATGCGGAGTCCGGCATGCCACAAGATACTCAAGGTATTGGACCAATAGATGCATCTCCTTCGGATGGGTCCGGAGCCGCTGAGCAAGCACCGGCTTCTGAGGGTGTATTCAGACCTCAACATTTGTATATCAAACCGAAGACAGCTGCAAAACCAAAGACAAAAGCAACTTCTAAAACTAAAAAAACAATGCATGAGCCATGTGCACAGGCCTCTATGCCTAAAAAACAGATTATCAAAATGGCTGAAGACCTTATTACCTTAACAGGGGTATCCATCCCCCCTCCAGATAAGAGGCTTAGGCAAGACGCTGATTATGAATCTTCAGATCAGGTTTCTGTTTGTTCTGATTCCTCTTCTGATCAGGAATTTATCTATACCTCCCTATGAGGATTCAGATGCAGAGGAGTCTATACCATCTGCATCACTTCCTGAGGATTATTCATTTGGAGAAATCTTGCATACTTTAAGGGAGCATTTTCACTGGGAGAGTCAAGATTTCTCAGAATCAAAAAAGAGGCTCAGGGATTTCCTTCTCCCTCAGCACAGGCCTTTAGCCATACCCCCTGTTTTAGACATTGTGGATGATGTGTTTTCGGAGTCAAGCTTGACCCCTGACTCCTTACCTCCGGCTCTCAGCAAGCCTGACCGATATTACAGGGTCCCTGACTCACATAAATTCCTATTTAGAAAACCAGCTGCTGATCCTGAAACTATTTCACAGGGTCCAAAGGAAGTTAGGGCCTCAACAGCAAAAAATCCTACCCCCTCTGACAGAGATTCAAGAGCACTGGATAGATAGGGAAAAAAGGTTTATACATCTGCTACCTTGGCAATAAGGGCCTTAAACTGTCAATTTCATATGCTCAAGTATCAACAACATGTTATGGGATTGCTAAAACAGAAAATGTTGATTTCTGAATGTGCAGAAAATAAAGAAATGCAGGAATTATTGCATGCAGCTGAACAGGTTGGAAAGCATACTTTGCAATGTGGTTTTGATTCTTTAGAGGCCTCCTGCAGGGCCACAGTTACTGGATCTGTGATTAGGAGGCATGCCTGATTAAAGGAACAAAATTTGCCTGATAATCTTAAAGCTAAATTGTTAGATGCACCTTTACAGCAAAATGCTCTTTTTGGAATTAAGGCAGAAGAGGTTTTAAAGAAAATGGAAGACGAGGCTAAGTCTATGCAAACTGTAAGACTTTTTACAAGTGCAGCCACCAAGATTCAGTAGACACTGGCCTACAAAAATTGGTCCTTTCCTGTGTCAGACAGAGCTCAAAGGGGCAAATCTAGACGCCAGATTCATACAGGTCAAAGCAATGGGGCGCTTCAACCTCCAAGAGCGCAAACCTACAGAAAACAGTCCCAATGACTTCCCCCTACCTGCACCAAGCACTTATCTTTTGGCGGCACCCTTGGGGGAAAATTAGCACTTTTTGCTCAAAATTGGCAGTTAATAACCCAGGACAAGTGGATGCTAAACATAGTATCACAGGGATACAGATTCCACTTCCATACTCTGCCAATGGCAAACGGTTGGCCAGATCTGCCAAAAAAATCAATGGGCAGAGGACCAGAAACAGGTTACTTCCCTCATGGATATGGGGGCCATTCGGCCAGTACCAGAACAGGAAAAAGGACAAGGTTTTTTCTCAAGACTGTTCTTGGTACCCAGAAAGGACAAGGCCTGGCTGCCAATACTGGATTTATCGATTCTGAACACATTCCTGGACATTCCAAAATTCAACATGCTGACTTTGCAGCAGCTTCTGCCCATGCTGGGCAAGAATGCTTGGCTGGTGACATTAGACCTAAAAGAGGCATATCTGCATGTCCCAATAAGACAATTGTGCAGAAGATGCCTCAGATTCAAGGTTGGCTTAATGCATTACCAATTCTCTGCACTGCCCTTTGGCTTATCTACTGCACCCAGGGTCTTTACAAAATGCCTGGCACCAGTAATTGCATATTGGAGACAAAGAAGTATCCAAGTATATCCTTACTTGGACGACTGTCTCATTCAAGCAGAGAACAAGGACATTCTTCAACACCTGACGTTTGTGAAAAGGCTTCTAACATGCCTAGGGTACACAATAAACGAAAAGAAATCACAACTGGAACCCTCTCAAAAGATAACATTCCTGGGTGCAAGCTTGAATACAGCTGCCCAGATGGCTTACCTCACGCCAGACAAGCAAAGGCAACTGACTACTTACTTCAAACTGGCAACAAACACCCAGTTATCTGCAAGACAAATTCTGCAGGCTTTAGGCTTCATGGCATCCTGCATCCTACTAATTCCATGTGCAAGACTGCATATGAGGAAACCTCAATGGTACCTAAAAGGTTTATGGAGTCAACATTGTCACAGTCTAGAAACAGTGATTCCTCTCATTCCCTGCCTACAACAGGAGTTTCTATGGTGGGCAAAGCCATGTCACCAAAACATGGGATGGGCCTTCACTCTACACCCTGCCAACCAAACCTTAACAACAGACGCATCAGATTATGCCTGGGGGGCCCACATGGCGGGAAGATGCTTTCAGAGCATATGGACCCCAAAACAAATACATCTACATATCAACCAGAAAGAGATGCTAGCTGTTCAAAATTCCCTGACCGCCTTCAAGGACTTACTTCATCCAGGACAACTACTTATAGATGGACAACACCACGGTCATGTGGTATATAAACAAGCAGGGGGGCACGCACTCATACCCCCTTTGCAGATTAGCCATGACACTGGTGGGACACAGCTTTGACTTACCAAATACATCTTCAAGCTCAGTTCCTGCCAGGAAAGCAAAATACCCTGGCAGATGATTTAAGCAGAAACCTTATGGATCCTCACGAGTGGAAACTAGATCCACAAGTTTTCAGCATGATAACAAAGAAATGGGGGAGCCCAAACATAGATCTATTTGCCTCCCCTCAAGATTATCAATTGAAAAGATTCTGCACAAGGACTTATCACAGACAAGCATGGAAAGTGGAAGCCCTATCCTTCAGTTGGAAACACTTATCAGTTTACGCCTTTTCTCCTCTTCCTCTTCTACCCAAGGTCCTCCTAAAAGTCAGCCAAGAGAAACCAAAGATGATACTAATTACCCCGGACAGGCCCCGCCAATACTGGTACCCAATCCTAAGAAACTTGTCTCAATACCCAGCTTGGACCTTACCTCAAAGATCTCAATTACTGTCCCAGCAAAACAATCCGATCCTGCACAATCAACTCCAGACACTGAACCTGGCAGCATGGCTGATCATATAGTTATACAAGCAACGCCTCTTAGTAAGGCTGTGATGGATGTCATTTTGGAAGCCAGAAGGCTTAGTACTAGAAAATCTTATGCTGATAAATGGAAAAGATTCTGTGCTTGGAATCAAGCACAAGGAACTGAGACAGCAGAACCAAATATTCCTCCGATATTACAATATTTAACTGAGATGCTTGACAAGGGCTTATCTTTTTCATCAATTAAAATTCATGCCTCTGCCATTTTGCCTCATTACAATACAGAGCCACCAATCTTTTCTCATCCTTTACTAAAGTAGTATCTTAGAGGAGCCAAAAATTTAAGGCCTCCTAGAAGATCACCAATACCTGCATGGGACCTCAATTCTGTGTTGGAAAAGCTCACCCTGCCTCCATTTGAACCAGCTGCTACCGCTGATATAAAGTTCTTATCATGGAAAACAGCTCTGCTACTAGCAATTACTTCAGCAGGAAGAGTTTCGGAGCTACAGGCCCTCGTGGCTGTAGAGCTTTTTATCATATTTTACTCAGACAGGGTGCCTCTAAGGACAAATCCTACGTTTATGCCTAAGGTGGTTTCCAGTGTGGCTCTTAACCAGACTATTAATCTGCCAACTTTTTATCCAGATTCGCAGAACAAGGGGGAAAGAATTCTGCATTCCTTGGACGTGCACAGACAGCAGAGATTCTACTTGAACAGGACTAAAGCTCAAAGAAAAACTGAACAATTACTAGTGGCATATGCTGCAGGATCAGAAGGAAAAGCTATTTCAAAGTGGACCATATCAAAGTGGATAAGCCATTGCATACGTTTCTGCTTCTTACACCATGGTAAACCTGTGCCTAAGGGCATTAGGTCTCATTCCACTAGAGCTGCAGCTACTTCAGCAGCCTTTCTCAGAGGAATACCAGCCAAAGACATTCTAGAGGCTGCTACTTGGAGTTCACTTCACACCTTTACAAAGTATTATCATTTGCCTCTCTAGTCTAAGTCCACGGCAGGCTTTGCCACTGCAGTTCTGCAGGGCCTTATAGCCGCGCCTAATGCTGTTTAGCTCCAGCCACCCAACCATAGCTTTAGGATTCTACCCAAATGTAATGACTGCAACAGTGAAACACGAAGAACATAGTACAGTTGTGTCCACTTACCATAAATGTAGATGTTCGAGTGTATTCACTGTTGCAGTCCAGGTTACCCACCCACCATCCCCCTTTCATTCTGGAGTTTCTTTCCTTCTCTATCTTCTACAACCTATTTGGTGTATTTGCTTGTAGATAAAGGTAAAGTTTATATTGATGCTTGTATTTATATATACATAATTTTGCTACCTTTTTGGGGGCACCTGACATCTGGGTCAAGAAAAACTAAAGAAAATGGTGTCTGTTGCATGTCTTTATACCCCTGATGACCTGACGTCATGGAAGAGGAGACTGCCACTGATGCAGGACCCAAGACTTTGGAATTCAGGCCGACTGAGGGCAACCTGCCAGCAGATTACCCAAATGTAATGACTGCAACAGTGAATACACTCTAACATCTACATTTATGGTAAGTGTACACAACTGTACTTTCTCCATTCGCTTGCTATTTAAGATGTATCCAGGGATATTATCAGAACTCATTGATGCAGTATTTTTAGCTTTTGATAGCACTTTTGGAGTTGGTTTTGTGTGATAACTGGAGGCAAGTCAGTTTCAGCTATATCTTGAGAGACAAATGGAGGGAAGAGAAGGTAAAGTTGGAGCTAAATTTATTGGCCAGTAAGTAAGTTCACTGTATCTTCAGCCTCAGTGAAGGTAACATGATTCACAGTCAGCTCAGCACATTGCTGCATTGTACTTTTGAGATTACAAACAACTAAAAAAATGCCTTGTGATGGTCTTTGGTTTTGGTAACTTTTTTAGCCTTGGACTTGGCTTTGATGGATTTTATTAAGCTCCAGAGTTTTCTCTCTATTTCAGTGACTAAGGCTTGGCATTCTGGGAATTACTTTTCTTACTTTTGGTCAAAGCTATTTTCCTTTTATTATAAAGGTTATTTATATTATGGTTGCACCATGAAGGTTTGTTTCTGGAGTTTGCCCTGCACTTGTTTCCACAGGGTACAGCTACATCTGTACAGCTGATTACATGTTGGTATAGTATATAGTATGTGTGTGTGTATATTTTCAGACTTCACCCACTCTTTCTTCATGTAACCAGAGGTGCACTTTGTCTTTCTTACACCATCCTCCATGTACTGCTTGGATCAGAACTTAGCTTGAGATGTGATTATCTGTATCTGACATCTTCAGTTTGATCTTGAAATAGTTGACTTCTGTGGTAGTCGTACCTGACTGTGTGGAGTTGAAGCATAGCCATTGATGTATGCATGTCTGCTACTTTGCTTCATCATTTTGGTGGCTAGATGTAGGTGGTAAACAATTAAGCGCCGTGTATTTAGTGTGTGTATGTGTCTCTGTATATATTTGTGTGTATGAATAAATGCACGTGTGTGTGTGTGTGTGTGTGTGTGTGTGTGTGTGTGTCATATGTATATATGGGTTCATAGGTGTTTACTAGCCTAACAACCAGAAAGGCCTTTTTAAGCCTAGCCATGCATCTCAAATCTCTGAAAAGTTCTAGTACCCTTAAGTGTAAGCCAGGGCTTGGGAGATGAACCATGTGTCCATTAGAGACATAGCTGCCAAACCAGGGATGAAGTTCCTGTTCCCCAGCCAGTTGTCCAGGTTACACTTAGTTTTAACCACACGCAAGGCAAGGTTGGAGCTGTAGTTCACCAACAGTTTATTGCACCATGAAATAAAAGAAACATAAGCGCTTTTGTTATATAAAATACATAACTTAATCAGATAAAAGCCAACATTCAAATGGGCACATAAATATGACTTGCATTTTTACATGACAAACACCAATTAATGAATTAAAGCAACAATGTATAAAAATATAAAAACAGTTAAAAACACATATAACCATTAGTAGAGTCCCCAGGAAAAATATATATATTTATTTTGTAAAATAATGCATAAATATGAATATGAAATTTCATCTATAGGATGTGTTAAAAATGAAGGCAGACCTGAGAGAGCAAAGATTTATACACACAAATGTGTTAATGGAATTTATACACACATTTGCATTTTTAGTTGTTTTTTTTTTTAAATATGTGCTTTTTCGTATTTGGGCATTATTTTCCTAAATAAAGAAATATATATATATATATATATATATATATATATATATATTTTTTTTCTTTTTCTGGGAATCTTAACTGTTTTTATATTTTTATACATTGTTGCTTTAATTCATTATTTGGTGTTTTGTCATGTGATAATGCAAGTCATATATATGTGCCCATTTGAATGTTGGCTTTTATCTGATGAAGTTATGTATTTTATAGAACAAATGTGCTTATGTTTCTTTTATTTCGTGGTGTAATACTGTTGGTGAACTACAGCTTCAACCTTGCCTTGTGTGTGGTTAAAACGTTTGTGCTTTTCTGTGGAATCTGGTTACGCTTGGATTGGGTTAGTGAGGAACTCTGCTTCACATGGATGGGGAGCCAATTCTAGAGAAGAGGCAGTCTCTGGGATACATATCTATTCTAGAGAAGAGACAGTCTCTGGGATACATATCTCTCTCTCCAGCAGGTCCTATTTATATTGCAGGCAAGGTTTTAGTCTTTTTAGAATGGGTAATTCTGATACTATTTGTTTTGTGGGTATGCATCAAAGTGGGATCTGACAGTGCCTTGTATGCCAGGCATAGATCTCCCCTCAACAGCCTGTAGGAGACTTAATAAAGGGATAAGGCCTTGAGGCAGTCTGTGTAGGACATGTTACTTACATTCTTTATTCTTTTAGTGAGAAACCTCTGTGAACTTTCCCAGTGGTTGGATATACCTGGTTAGGTACATACTACAGGAAACACAAACGGACACACCACTTTAAGAACCACAAACTTCACAAAAGGACTAAACTTAGTTTAATAAAACAAATGAGGTAAAAACATTACAACTGAATAGTAAGCAAAGGATTAGTGCTTTCAGCCATAGCCTTCTTCAGATCCTGCTGAATAGTCCAATCATGTTACTTAAAATACGATCGTAAGCCAATCAGCTTCAATACTTAAGTCCTTTTGCTTCTGTCATCTTCTTAACCTATGGAGATCACATTCTGACTAGCCCCCATAATTATCCAGTCAGGAGTATGCACTAAACGGACACACCTGCATGACAGCCAATAATAGCAGGTCAGAAAGGACACACCTCAGGGCCGCTTTATGTTGTTCTTTTAAAATGGGCTTCAGAGGAACTATCCCATTAAGTCCGGGGGGGGGGTCTGCTCCCCAACTGTATTATCCAGCGTGTTTCTTCCATTCAGTTTGGTTATTTAAATCTCCCCCTCTGATATTCTCTTTTGCTTGGGCAATTGCCATAAATTTAAAACAATGGGTACAGTTCTTACTCAAATGGCAGGCAAGAGCATTAGTTCTTACATTATTTCTAATATCATACAGGTGACGAAAAATCCTTTCTTTAAAGATTCTGTTGGTCTTGCCTACATAATATGCTGGGCAGCCTTCACATACCGCAACATAAGTAATATTTTTGCTATTACAAGTAACATAGCCATTAAAAGTGTAGCTCGACCCTGTTGTAGGATGTATTAATACATTTTTAGTTTTAATATGTGGGCAGGCTTTACAAAAGCCACATTTCTAGGTTCCTCTACGCTTGCTGACAGCTTTTCCTTTGCTTTAAGAATGGTTTTCAAAAAGCTGTCTCTTCAGATTCTTTTATTTTTGAAGGCAAATCTCGGAACTGCACCCACAATATCTTTAATTTTAGGGTCTGATGTTAGAATTGGCCAGTACTTCCTAATAGTTTCACATACAGTGTTGTTGTCCATACTGTATGTTAGGGCTCATCTAAGTTTATACTATATGTTGACCTTTGTCTTGGCATATTATTGATTCCTTCTTTTGAGCAATGAGGATGTCCCTTCTGTGTCCTTAGTTTCTTCCAGATTAGTTTCCTATGTGTTGCAGTATTTATCCCTTTTTTGGGATCCAGATATAGCTTTACATCCAAAAATAAGAAGAATTTGAAGAGACTCCTTTACTTTAAGAATGGTTTTCATATATAATATATATGTACATCTGTGTGTGTGTGTGTGTATATATATATATATATATATATATATATATATATGTGTGAATATATATATATATATATATATATATATATATATATATATATATATATACTACTCTTAACAAATGTGTTCAAAACTCAAGTACTTGAACATGTTTAAAACGTACTGAAAAACAAAAAAAAATGTAAAATTGTTGCTTTAGCAGGGTGCAAGCCCCCTAATACCCTCTGCTACTTATATATACATACCAACTCTCTGGTTTGCATTATATTTGGGGGAAGGCAGATGACCAGTCCTCACTGTACTGCAGTCTCGCACATGAGAAGAATGGCAATTTGCGAACTTTTTGCATTCACTCAGATGTTCTTCATGTTCACTGTTGCAGTCATCACATTTGGGTTATCTGCTTGCAGTAGCGCTCATTCGGCCTGGTTATCAAAGTCTTTGGTCCTGTGTCAGTTGCTGTCTCATCTTCCATGACGTCTAGTAGTCAGGGGTATAAAGCATGCAGCCGATGCCATTACATAAGTCTTTCTTGCCGTGCGGTGCCCGAAGCAGAAGCAGTTCGCAAGTGCCGGTCAGCCGACTCCTGAAATTTTCGTTTTCGAGTTTCAGAACCAAAGTCTTAAACTAAGCTAAGTACCCCGTTGGGGAAACTTTTTCTTGCTCTAAACTGATGTCAGTAAAAGTTAATAATTGTATTTCTTGTGGAAAGCAAATACCTCAAAGATTTCCATTCGTACTGCATTCCTTGCTTAGGCCCAGACCACAACGTACCTCGCTGTCTGTTTTGTGCCCTATTTAAACAACAAACTATTTGTCGTCTGTTCATTTTCTCTCCTGGATCTGTCTATCCTAAACACATATTTGGTAATCCCAAAATTCAAGATGCTAACTCTTCATCAGCTGCTTCCCATGCTAGGCAAAGATGCCTGGTTGGCAACACTGGATTTAAAGGAAGCCTATCTGCACATCCCAATAAGGGAATCATGCAGAAGATACCTACGCTTCAGAGCAGGCTACATGCACTATCAGTTCTCTGCACTGCCCTTTGGCTTATCTACTGCGCCCAGGGTATTCACCAAGTGCCTGGCTCCAGTCATTGCATTTTGCAGACAAAGAAATATTCAAATATACCCTTACCTGGATGATTGTCTAATCCAGGCAGAAAGCCAGGAACATGCTATTAAATCATCTGGCGTTTGTAAAGAAATTGCTAATGTATCTGGTATACCATAAATGAAAATAAATCACATCTTGTATCCTGCCAACAAATTGTATTCCTGGGAGCAAGCTTGAATGCAACTTCTCAGATGGCCTACCTCACGCCAGAGAGAAAAGTTCATTTGGCAGCCTACTTCAAACTACTGGCCACAAAGACCCAGCTGTCTACAAGGAAAATTCTGCAAGCCCTGCGGTTCATGGCCTCCTGCATTCTACTAATTCCATATGCAAGACTGCATATGAGGAAACTACAATGGTATCTAAAAAGCCTATGGTGTCATCATTCTCAGGATCTAGAATCAGTGATTCCTATAATACCTTGTCTACAGATAGAGTTCCTTTGGTGGGCAGAGGCCTGCCACCAAAACAAGGGACTGCCATTCACTCTACCCCCTGCTGTCCAAACCCTAACAGACACATCAGACTATGCATGGGGGACTCACTTGGCAGGGCAGTGCATTCAGGGCAAATGGAACCCAAGTCAAATGCACCTGCATATCAATCAAAAAGAAATGTTAGCTGTACAGTATGCTCTTACAGCCTTCAAAGACCACATTCTTCCAGAACAATTATTGGTGAAGACTGACAACACCACTGTTAAGTGGTACATAAGCAGGAGGGGGAACCCACTCATACCCTTTCTGCAGACTAGCTATGGCTCTGTGGAACACAGTGTTGAGCTACCAAGTGCACCTACAGGCTCAATTCCTGCCAGGAAAGCTAAACACACTGGCAGACGACCTAAGCAGAAATCTTATGGACCCACACAAGTGGAAACTGGAACCAAAGATATTCAACATGTTGAGAAACAAATGGGGGAGCCCAGAGATGGACCTGTTTGCCTCCCCCCAGAACTACCAATTGGAAAAATTCTTCACAAGGACACCCCACAAACAAGCTTGGAAAGTGGATGCCCCATCCTTCACCTGGAAAAAACAATCAGTTTATGCCTTTCCCCCTCTGCCTCTCCTCTCCAAGGTACTGCTAAAGATCAAACAGGACAAACCAAGGACGATACTGATTGCACCAGACTGGCCACGCCAACACTGGTACCACCTTTTGCGCAGCATCACTGCTGGCACCATGGCACCTGCCTCAGACACCTGCCCTGCTGTCCCAGTAGGAGGGCCAGATTATGCACCCACAGCTTCAAACCCTGAACCCGGCAGCCTGGCTAATTATCTGATCTCTCCTTTACCATCCCTCAGTAAGCAAGTGTCTGATATCATTCTGGAGGCAAAGAGGCCTAGTACTAGAAAATCCTATGCTGAAAAATACAAAAGATTCTTTTCCTGGATCCAAACTCTGGGCATGGGCACGGCAGCGCCCAGTTTACCTCAGATTCTCCAATACTTACTGAGATGCTTCACAAGGGCCTTTCCTTTTCCTCCATCAAAATTCATGCCTCAGCCATTTCAGCTCATTACAACACAGAACCACCCCTCTTCTCTCATCCACTGCTGAAGCAGTTCCTTAGAGGGGCCAAAAACTTAAGACTACCCAGGAGATCCCCTACACCAGCTTGGGACCTTAACTTTGTGTTGGAAAAACTCACTTTACCTCTTTTTGAACGAGCTGCAAATGCTGAGTTGAAATTCCTTTCTTGGAAAACCGCCTTCCTTTTGGCCATCACTTCAGCCAGAAGGGTGTCTGAATTACAGGCCCTCATGGCAGTGGAACCTTTCATTATCTTTCATGTGGACAGGGTGTCCCTCAGCACCATTCCCTCTTTCATGCCCAAGGTGGTATCCAGTGTGACCCATTCATTTGCCAACCTTTTCTAATCCACAACAAAAGAACAAAGGGGAACATATACTACACTCCTTAGATGTGCACAGACAACTTAGATTTTACTTGGACAGGGCTAAATCTCTCAGGAAATCTGAACAGCTGCAGAGGGGAAGGCCATTTCAGAGCAAACCATTTCTAAATGGATAAGCCATTGCATTCATTTATAGTATAAGCACCATGGAAAACCTACCCCACAGAGGATAAGACCACATTCAACCAGGGCTGCATCTACTTCTACAGCCTTTCTCAGAGGGTCCCTACCAGGGACATCCTAGAAGCTGCTACCTGGAGTTGTGTACATACCTTCACCAAGCATGACCATTTGCCTATTTTCTCTAAATCCAGAGCTGGCTTTGCCACTGCAGTCTTGCAGGGCCTTATAGCTGGTCCTAATGCTATCTGATTATCTCCTCCCATCCTTAGCTTTGAGAATCTACCCAAATGTGATGACTGCAGCAGTGAAACATGAAGAACATAGTACAGTTGTGTGCACATACCATAAATGTAGATGTTCGAGTGTATTCACTGTTGCAGTCCTGGTTGCCCTCCCTCCAGCCCCATGACTTCTGTTGACTATATCTCTATTCTTGTTTACTATGCTTAAAGCTTTTTGGTGTATTTTCTTTTTTGTTGGAGGTGTAACCTTGTATATAATTGCTTCCCATTATGGGGGCACCTGACCTCTGGGGGAAGAAAAACTGATGTAATGGGGTCGGCTGCATGCTTTATACCCCTGACTTCCTGGCGTCATGGAAGATGAGACGGCAGCCAACTCAGGACCCAAGATTTTGATAATCAGGCCGACTGAGGGCTACTTACTGCAAGCGGATAACCCAAATGTGTGATGACTGCAACAGTGAATACACTCTAACATCTACATTTATGGTAAGTGTACACAACTGTACTTTTTGCCTGTTTTCTCTGTTTTTCTCAGTGTTTGAACAATTGTATGACAGCTGTGTATATACTGTGGCAATGTCTAGATTCTTGCATAGTTCCTACCCTTAGGAAATAAAAAAAAAAAAAAAAAAAAATTTTTGTAACTTTTGACCTTCGTTTAGGTAGTGTACTGATCCTAGGTGTTGTCTCGGTCAGTGCTAATTTTTATTCCTCAGGCATGCACAGGTGTGTAGCTTGTAGCCTGACAGTTTTTAGATATACTAACTTGGTTGCTATACTGTAAATCTTTCTGACATGTTGCTGCCTCACCAGCGCATACAGATATATAAATATGTAAAATTTGGGATGACTCTGTGCATTATCTGTTACTGGTAACCTGTGTGTGTACCTGTTCCTTACATTTCAGAGGAATAAAATTTCGATCCTCACGATATATCATATGTAAAGTCTTACCTTTGCCCTGTTATATTATACCTCTATATAATTTACATGGGAAGATGCTGAGAAAGATCACGACTGTCATCATGTTGATAACTGAATTAACCATTCATCACATGCATTTATCCCTGAACTGTGTTTCGTCAAAGGTATGGTCTGTAATGTAAATGGTGCTGTGTGTAAATGGTAGGCATTCATGTTCTTGTACTGTTTGCAATTTTAGATGGCAGTGGAGTGTTAAGATGTTATGGTGTGATCTGGTTATAATGTTATTGATGTAGGGAGAGCTGTGTGGTCAGGCAGTATTTGTAGGCTTGTTGTGGTTCACTACTGTTGCCAAGTAGTGTGCTTTCGTAGTATAGGTTGAAATAGTGGAATGGTACTTTACATGTTTAAGATGCTGTTTTGATGTGTGGCACTGTTGGGATTTATCTTTCAGTAATTTTTTTTCTGTTAGTTGTATTTCAGTAAAAATCCATGGAATGAATGTCAACACCTCCATTAATGTGTAAAAGTGTGTTTGCTTACGCTGCATGAAGGCCTTGTTATGCTCCTATTACACTCGGACTTTCAAATCTAATATCTTTTGCAAACAACTTTAGCCCTTTTGAGATTAGGTGCCAACATTATGCCTTTGTCAATTCCCAGGCATTATTGCAGAATGAAATTTGAGGACACTCCCTTCACTTGTCCCAGTGTAAGCAAATTTAGGCACATGCTTTTACTCCCGTCTCTTTAGTCCCATTTTATAGTCTGTCTTAGCCAGGCTGTCCTGTGCAACCTTATGTACACCAAAATATCTCCTCTTGCAAGGAAATTTGGTAAATGTCCCTTGCAGACTGGACTGCTTTATCATAAACAGTGCAGTTGCAGCTGTTACTGGAATGTTAGCTGAAAATGACTTTTGTCTTTAACAAGACGTTTTAGTTCCTAAATGTTATGGTTTCTTTCCCCCTTGCTGTTGAATGTACAGTAGTATAGCTCTGAGCCAGATTGACAGTCTTACCTTTTTCTTTTTTTTTCTTTTCTTGTACCTTGCTCTAGAACCATTTCTCTTTGCTTAGGAAACGTAGTACTTTGCCCATAAATTTTCAACTTTGTGTGTGCACTCGTGCGTGCATGCGTGTCCGTGCCCCTGTTAATTCTCTGTACCTTGACTTCCCTTGCCTAGTTATTGACATGGCTCCCTGGCAGCTGTAGTCTTCCTACCTTCAAACGCATTGAGCAATTCTTTGGTTGTGTGTTTTTGAGGATCTGTCTGTGTTTTGTTCCTGTCCCTCTAGTTTAGTTGTAAATTGCCCCTATAATTCAGGTACATATCATAGTATTATTTGTTTCACTTTACTACTTGCCCTCCCTTTTGCTATTTTTTTTCTCTAGGACAGCTGTTATACTTTTAGGTTGGTTTATGCTGATCCTGTTGATTTTTTGTGGGTAGTTTTCATAGCGACTCTCATCCTTTCACGTCAGTCTGTTGTCTCCTTATGTTGAAGTCTCCATTTGATGACATCTTTCTAGTCATCTACCCCCTTGTCCCCCCCAACCTGATCTTTTGCTTTTTACTGTGTTATTTTTCTCTGGTGGTTATGCTATTACTGGGTCTGTTATCCCCAATTCTTTTGAGAGCTTATACCAAGCACAGCTCATTCTTCCAATGGCAGAGAGGTCCATGAAAATGAGGTGTACCTGTATGTGTGTGTGTGTGTGTGTGTGTGTGTGTATATGTATATGTATATGTGTGTGTGTGTGTGTGTGTGTGTGTGTGTGTATATATATATATATATATATATATATATATATATATATATATCTATGTATATATATGTATATATATGTATATGTATATATATATATGTATATATATATATATGTGTGTGTGTGTGTGTGCGCGCACACACACATATACGATGTGTGTCCAATGTTTTGAGATCATGTCCCCCATGTGACACTTGGATGTATTCTTTGGTACCAGTGTAGTAGTCAAAAACGCCAGTGTAATATATTTTCTGATTCAGAAATACGTTAATCCTTTCTGTTTCTTTACCGCATCCATCAAACTCTCTCTGACACTGTCTAGCAATTATCATTCCATTCCTGGTTATTGATCAGATAGACTTTCAGGTGGTTTCACCATGCCATTTGTTGGACGCTAGGACTTCATAGCATCGATCATGTACATTTGAGGAGATTTCTAGCTCTTCACATCTTTCTCATTTAAAAGATTGGGTCATTTGTCTCTGGACTGACCCTATTCTCACCAGTCTGGTAGATTTGACAGCTTTACCTATTTAACCTTTACTTTTGTCTTATGTTATACACCTGTAGCCTTAAGTGTCAGGCTCAAAGCTTGTTGAATCGCTGTATACCTGTCAGGCTGGTAGTTTTACAATGTCTCCTAAAGCCTGTTTAGCCTTTATCTTCTCAAGTCTGTCTTTTTGCTTATTTAGTGAAGTTCTGTGACATTATCTGTACTTATCCCTTTCACTAGGCCTTAAGTCTCCCTGTTCTGTGGGAGCTGAGTGCTGTGGAGTATACTTTACTTGTATAGGTCATTCCCACAGCTGTAGTTACTTCCCGGTACTTTTTCTTTTTGCATATAGACTATACTTTTTATTTTATTATGTAGACAGTGCTTCACATTCTGCTTGTTTAATGCAAAACCGATCTCCGTTACAGGGAACATGGTCCCCCGAGTACTCCATTTTTGTCATAAAAAATAGTAGTGGGTAGGACATGACACTCAATGTTGTAGCTAGGTCCATCTTCCTATACAGAGTTGTTTGAAAGACACTTCCCTGTTAGCTGTCTTCTTTGTTTAGCCCAAGGTGACAAGGTTATGAGTAAAAGGATGGAGTTTAGAAGTCTGTGGAATGTTTTTAATGGAGAGCTGCCAAAGTCTTTTTAGCCTTAATTCTACAGGTAGTGGCATATGGATCTGGTCCTAAACATTTGTCTGTATACTGTTGTTGTTTATGTTCTTCTAGCATTTTTTCTATAGATAGAGGAAGATGGTCCTGTCCACATCTGTCATTGTGGTGACAACTTTACTTTCAGATTCTATTTGACATTCGCGTTCAACTGCCAGAGATCAAACGTGTTCTGCATATCTGAAAAGAAAATTAGGATTTCAGCAGTCTTAGGTCCCATCATTTTTTTCCAATTTATTTTCTCAACAACATTAATTGCATATTCTGGGCCGTGGTGGTGTAGCGGTTAGCATTGTTGCCTCACAATACGAGGTTCTCCAGTTCGATTCTTTGCCTGAATGCCTTCTGTGCGGAGTCTGCATGTCCACCCCGCAGTCGAGTGAACTTTAAAGACATACAGGTAGGAGCTTACGTGTGGCTTCTTTGAGGGTTGGGCTCCAGGCTGACAATTCGACACCGTAAAAATCCACTGCCAATCATTAGTGGACCCGGAGTTCCACTGTGGCGACCCCTAACCAGGAAAAGCCGAAATACACCACTATTCATTGTATGTTCTGTGAAGGTTACCAATTAAACATTATTTTTCTAATCTTCTGTGACTGTACTCTGATTTTATAACTATTTTTAGGATTAATCAGAAGAAACCGTTCACCCAAAGCATTGCAAGATTTCCCTCCAATTAACTTGATTTTATTAAACTTCTTGTACTGGTATTACTTTTAAGGTTTCCAGCATGGCTAAAAAGTAGACCATCATATGCGAAAAATGTAATCTGTCGTTGATGCTCTTCTATAGTGATTTGGAATCTTTTGACAAAAATGATGGCTGCTCCAGCCAGCCATCAGGCATACATGCCTTTCTCAACTTCCAGTATGTCAGTGAAACTGAGAATTAATGTCCAAAGTGGCCTGAACGTTTTGTACTTCATCAAAATTCAGATTTTCTCCGCACGAGTGACATTGTGGTCAGAAAATGTTCCTGTAGGTTCACTGAGTTATGGAGTAACTACAATAGGTTTTCTCCAAGAAGCTGTGTTTGACCAAACTGCTGTCCTGTTCACTTTGTTTCAAGTAGTCTGCGACTGTAGCATTTTTGCAGCTATATACAGTTAAAGGCCATGATTGCTGTGACATACCAGATTTGCTACATGGATTGCACTGCTGCTGGAATTGTTTACTCTTTGGATAATTGTTAATTTTTGACCCTCAAGTTGGATGTTTGTTGACAAACTGACACCTCTGAGCACCTCTGGATGTTTGGTCCTTTTAGGTGCTAGGACCATGAGATGAGTAGCCATTTTATATATAAAATGTTTTTATCCCCATTGCTAGTCAGTTGTTGGTCCTTCTGTGACACCAGGAAAATACTGCCAGTCAGGTTATCTGGAATTTTGCAATAGTAATATTATTTATATGCTTGTACAAATGTAAGAGAACCGTATCTTATGTACTGAGCTTCAAGAATGTAACTAGAGTGTACCCTACTGGAAAATAACAAAAATGTATATGAACTATATAACTGTGCAAATGTATGTTTTAATAGTAGAAGCTGGAACACAGAGTTAACTTGCAAGGCTTCAAGAAAATAAGTTGGAATCAAAATGTGTTACGATTTTTTTTATCCCTTAGTTTGACTGAAGGAGACAGCATGTCTAGAGCTAGAAGTTTCTTTCTATTGTCTTACAGAAGTAATTACTAGGTTTAAGATGTAAAGTGTTTTTTTTTTTTGCTCTGTGACTTCCTAGCAGCTGCACATCTTGGGAACTGAAGGCAGGTGACAGTGCTGTCATCCAAGCTAACCCAGCAGTGATGTTGATTATTAATTTAAGAACTCTCTCAGAGAAAGTCTGTGCATTTTGTATCTCGTCTTGGATCTAGAAACATCCACTCATTATCAGTACTACATTTGCCTTGCTCTGTAAGCAAGTTATTTAGGCTATAGTTACTTTTAGAGAGAGTTATGAATATAGTAAAAATTAGTTTAGATGTTTTCTGTATTTTTTTGAGACTGTCCTGCAATGTTTTAAAATATTTCCTTTGATTCTGAACTCTGTAATTATTGTGTTTGAGTATTGTTTTGTTCTTTTATTATTAAATATATTTAAACCTTTTAATTGTGGCTGGTTTGCTTAGAGATATTTACTGTCTCAGAGTACTTGCATATGTATTTGGTGACACTGTATAGGTCATTCCATTAGCCTTAGTCTTGGTCACACTTAACATTACACAGTAAGATTGGACACACTTTGGTAAGGGCCTTATAGTAGCTGATAAGGGTGGCTAGTGGCAGCTGGTATTAGTCCGGGCAGGAGGAGGCATAGCTAGTAACCCTGTGCCAGCCTTTCGTGTGTGTGTGTGTGTGTGTGTGTGTGTGTGTGTGTGTGTGTGTGTATATCAGTCAAATCTCAAAATATGTTTGTGTGTCAGCTACTTGGGCATGGACACGAAGCACTGGTTGGATAGAGAGGGTGCAGCAGGTCTTAGCTTGGCCACTCAGCTGAGATCTTAACCCTATAGCTGTGCCAGTGGGGAGTCTTATTGGAGTCTCTGGACAAAGGGGGAGAAACCAGCCCCAGATTGACTGTGATCTCTGTGTGCTCTTAAAGGAAATTGTACTTCACTGTTTGTCTACTTGTCATCCTTGTCATCCTCCCAATGTGTACGTCCCTCACTGGTACTAGTGGTGAGGATTGAGGCTCCTTGATTACTGGGCCAGTGCAGGGGCATCACACCTCCCATGATATGTTTGTCCACTTGTTCTCCCCTTTGCATGAGAAGCAATTGCAGGAGGCCATCATCCTAACAGCCATCAGGGTTTTCTGGTAATGATCCAAGTCCCCACCTTTGAGAGGACGGGAGAGTGATGTGTGATCTCACTAGTGTTCTTGCAACAACAGCTTTTCCTTTCCTTTTTTGTTGTGGTCTAACCCCACCCCTGGTAGTGATGAGAGCACTTGCATCAAGTCCTCCTGTACCTCCAGACCAAGTATTATATTTTGTATTTGCGTTACTGATTGACTAATGTATGCTATTTGCTTATGCACTTAACGCACTTGGCAGGCCTGTATTTTAATTTGTTTCTTGTTAGTTTAGGTCTTCCAATCTGTGTCTGATAGTTGCCAGTGGCTGCAGTTTGAATCTGGTTATACTTTGAGTAACGGTGACCATTTGTCCTAAAGGGCATACTTGCTGCTTGTTCATTTGAATGCTGTAATTCATAGTGAAGAACTAAAGTGTTTGGTGTGATGGCTTCTTGTTGGGACAAGGTGACGCTAAAGAAATGTCTTTGGTATTTCACCATTTTAATTGATATTTAGTGATAAAGGAAGGCGCTGGAGATTCTGGTAAACGGATCTCTGCTTTTCATTTTCATGCTGTGCCACGCCTGTGATGAAAGCACTTGTTTTCTGCCTTACAGATTTTGCAGAGGTTGACAAGATGAACATGCTTGCTTCAATTAAAAATGAAATTAATTAAAATTGCAGTTTCTTTATTTCAAAATTATTACTTTATTGCAAGTGCAAGTAGAATCAAGTAAATTGTTTTTCAGTAACAGTAAACTCATGTGATCTGTGGTTATTGTACTGGATCAGGTCTTGGATGCAAATTACTGGGTTTTGCTGTACTTTCAGAAGTAAAGAGCACTTGTGTGTTTGGATACTGTACCAATAATTTACTAAATTCCATAGGGGTATCACAGTACCTTACCGTACATTTATTTGTGAGGTACACACGTGAAAATAAAATATTCCAATGTAATTTACTTGGTGTTAAGTAAAGCCTTAAAGCTTGAGACTACTCCTTTAAGTAGTAGCAGTCCGTTTTCAGTAAATTTAAAGTCCATGATGACCTAAGTAGGCATCAGACAGCATGCTGTTTATTCTGCAAGTTTCCCACAAAGTGGCACTTCCCGTGTTATAAATAAACTCGCTCATCTAGTTAAGGATTCCCATGTAATTACAGATGAGAGAGCATGCCAAACAAAGGCTACACATTTAACCCTTCCTATGAGATAAAGAAGAATACCAGGAGAGAGAAGAGTCACCAGTTTGTGCTTATCTTCATCGTTGCAGATAGTGCTGACAAACATGAGTTTGACCGCAGTAAGAACCTCTTTGGGAATTGCACTTGCGCTTGGTGAAATAGGCTTGGATCAGTGTCACGAGTTTGGTAGGTGTACAAAAGGATGTAAGATTTTCCGATCAAACTCTGTGTAGCTGAAAAAAAGCAACAGACTAATAAAGGATAATCACATCCTTTAGCCTGGTTATGGTCGGAGATCGAGATCTAACTAAGCACTAGTCTTTTCGCCCTCTGGTAACAGTATACACGTTTAGATGACCAAACTTTCTTTGTTGGCAGCCTGCTCTGTGTTACATGTGAGACTGTCATGCTGTTGAATTCCAATTAACAGAGCTTTCCATCTGGAGAGAGAGAGATCCAGGTGCCACTTATCCTATTTGTTGTTATTGCATCAGACTACATAATTCCTCTCATGTTTGGCAATAGTGTGTATTGTTACTCTTGAAAGGTGGTTTGATTATTAAAATGCTACTATTTTGTGATTGATGTTTATAAATGCAGTCGTAACAGAATGACATTTCCAAGTAGAACTGACCTTCAAAAACACAATCACTTAAGTGCTACTGTTTGGAGGGAAGGACTGTGTTTCCCTTCATCCCCATACCACTGCTACTTGTATACTAACTACAGGGTCACTGTTCTTATAGATAAGGGAGAAATTCCAGAGGTACTGCAGTCTAAGTGCAAAACACAGTAATCACAGATGACAAATCAGTGTTTTCTATCATTAGTGGATCGTATTAAAGCCTGACACTTTTGCAAGATGCTTGACACAGTTGCATAGTGGGCCTCCATTGCCGCTTCCAATGACTTCGGTTAACAGTGAAGCGAATGTTTTAGTTTAGAAATTAGGTGAAGCCAAAATAATGGCAATCAAATTTGGTAGACTGGAGAGTATTCAGTCCCAAGGGTTGAGGATGCAGTGAAGGAAAAGGTCTCTGATGTAATGTTAGGCCTTCTCTCATTTACTCCCCCTACAGAATAAATAAATGTAACGAAAGTCCATTGCTTTATCTTCTGTTTTAGTCCACATAGATACTTAGAAGTGCAGGTCCAAGAAGGCTTTATTCAAAAAAAAAAAAAAACAAATCAAAAAAAAAAAAACAAGGCTTCATTCATTCACTGATACCTGCTTTATTCTTTTCAGGGTGACTGAGAGCTAGAGCCTGTCCTGGCAATAGTGTCTGAGAACCTGTGTTCAGGGTACTGGTCCTTTTCAGAATGCATGCAGAAACTCGGTTTCATATTGCAAGCACATCTGCATGGGTTTTTGTGGTTCTGACAGCATGTCTTTGAGATGTGATAGGTGACAGGCAAGCCACTTGGGTTGGTGGGGGGCACATAAGAACGTGATGAGGACATGCTGAACAGAGAACCAAGAATTGTTGGGTAGAAATGCTACTGTACCACTAAACCTCCCAAGAAAATATGCATTTAAAGCCATTTCATTTGCAGAACTTGAGCATTCCCTGTATTTCTAGTGTGTTAATTAAGTATGCTGATCATTAAAGCATTCTGTATATACATGACTACCATATAACCATACTTTTCACTCCTAAAGGTGCTTTGAAAATGCAGTTTGTTTAGCTTATTTATTTGTCTTTATTTACCTGGAAAGTCTGATTTGGTAATGCCCATTTTCATCGCAGGCCCAGGAAGAAAAGCTTTATTTGTGTAGATTGCATTATATCTAGTTCTAGTCAAACACAAAGCAGTTACATTTCTGTTTACATTTTATATACAAACAGTAGATGCGAAGTTGTTCAATCTCGCCGTTCATTCTTACACATGGGTTCGGAGCCTATCCATCGGCTCCGAGTCGGACGCTTTACTAGCTGAAGATCTCAGAATAGCTCAAGGCCAGGTCCCTATCCCATGATTCTCTCTGTCCTTCCTCAGATTTAGTTTGTTGCTGCAACAGATCTGAGGTCGTTGGAGAGCTCGGGCCAGTTTGTTTTATATTTATTGCTTATTTGATATATTCTGCTTATAGTTGCTTAGTAATCAGTTTTCTTTTTACAGTTGTACTGCTTTTGGACTATTTAACCTTTGATTTTTTTTATTTAAACTTTGACGAGTATCGTCCATTTCAGAGCGGTTGCTCTTAGGCCTTTGGCCGTACATTAGTTAATCCCTATCCTGTTTTTCCATATTAATAGTGCGTTAGTGTTATTAGATAGTGCTTAGTTTTGAATATATATAGTTCAGGGATCTGGCAACTTAGAACTGTTACAGTAATTAGAGTTTGCAGTGTGGTTGGTTATTCAGTAACGGTGTTTTTTTTTTTTTTATTTTTATTATAGTGTTTACTGTATATTCTCTATTGGATTAGGTTGGCAGTTTGTTCAGGGATCTGACAACTTAGAACTGTTCTAATTATTAGAGTTTGCATTGTGGTTGGTTATTTAGTAACCTTGTTTTTCTCCATAGTGTTTACTGTGGTGTTGCTTATAACATGTCTGCTTATAACATGTCTGACCATAAGGAAAAACAAAACTCTGGTTTCAAAAAGTGTCCAAAATGCAGGTAGAAGATGTCCCATCACAGACGCCCATGTAAGTTGGGTGTATTGTTTGGGGCCTGTTTGCCTCCAGGAAGATTACTCTGTCTGCCATTCCTTCAGTAGTAGGGTTTTACTGGAGATGAAGGAAGCTGGTGGATAGAGGCTTATTAAAGTCAGATTTTCAGAAATCCTTGGATGAGGCTGACCAGACCTCCAAGTCTTTGAAGGGGTTTGAAGTCTTCTAAGGCGTCTTCGGAGCCCATGTCATCGGCTCCAAGCCTTACCGTGAAGTTGTGGTTGCCAGCTCCGCAGTCTTTGGAGCTGTGCACCGAGCAAGTTTTGAGGTCGCCTATCCTTCAGTTGGTGGCATCTTCAGTTCCTTCGACTCGTTCTTCGAGGACCCTTTCGGATGTGGACTGGGTGGTGCAGAGGCTTCTAGAGAACCCGGCACTGGCTAAATTATCGGCTTCGACCCAACAGGTCTCGGAGCCTAAGACCATCCCACCGGCTGTGACTACTCCTCCTCCAAACCAAGCAGGGCCTTCGGAGCCAGGGTAGGTGGATAAGATGATTGTGGAGCCTTCAGAGTCGAGGCCTGTTCCAGTGCCTTCGGCTCTGTCAACCCTGACTTCTTCAATTCCATTGGAAGAGTCTGGGAGCCCTTCTTCGGTTCCATTGGAAGAGTCTGGGAGCCAACACTCTCTCGTCGGTTCCATGGAGGAGTCTCGAACCGATGTGGCGTCTCCAACCCTCCCTCTCAGGGCTTCGGCATGGATGAGCACATCTCCGTCCTCTGGTTTGAAGCCCACTGTCTTGGCTCTGGGGAAGTTGCCGTTTTCTTCGGAACTGGCGTCTTCCTCTGGTCGGAGCAGTGGTGCCTTTGATGCTATGAGGAGGGTTATGTCTTTCAACACACACACACGTCCGGTCCCCCCTCCTCCTCTCCTAAAGTGCTACTTTCCGCTTCTACATCGCAGGTCCCTGTGAAGCGTCGAGATGCGGAGCCTCGGGTAACCCCTTCGGGTGACCCTTGCTCTACTGAGACCTCACCAGAAGCCCCCACTGGTGAAGTTCCCAGGAAGAGACTTTGTAAGAGGAGGCATTTAGATTCCCTGCAGGAGTCTTTGACATCAGACACTGACTTAAAGGAATCAGAAGGGTCCCCACAGTTCCCCTCGGGGATCTCCTTTACTGATATCCTGGAGGTCCTAAAGCAGAGGGGTGACTGGCAGTCCATTAGCCCTACTGAGGATGAGTCGGTGCTCCTGAAGGCCTTTGGGTCTCAACCTTCCACCTCAGGGGCAGAGGAGGGGGGTAATAATGGAAGACGCTTACCTGGCGGCAGAGGGAGCCCACAGAACCAGGGAGACAGGGGATCAGTTCCTTGGTAAGCCCTATCAGCGCTCCTGAAAGGAGGCCCGACTGTCCTACTCTGGAGGCGGTCAGGGGTAGCTTTGCTTTGTATCCAGATGCCTGGCTAGGAATTAAAACAGATTCTTGGGTTCAAAGCATCGTTACCAGAGGTTACATCATTCCATTCTTAGAAAACCCATTTGTTGGGGGGGGGGATCCCAGACATTCCACCCAGTCTCAGGGATCAAGCAGCTGTAGAAATCCAGAGGCTGCAGGAAAAAAAAGTCATTCAGCCAGTCCCAGTAGACCAGATATGATCTGGAACTTACTCTAGATTCTTTTTAGTTCCAAAGAAGACAGGGGACTGGAGGCCCATCTTGGATCTCAGCAGACCCGACACATTTGTAAAGAAGGAGAAGTTCTGGATGGTTATGCTTCAGTCTTTTCTCCCATTCCTTTGAGTGGGCGATTGGATGTGCTGTATAGATCTCAAGGATGAGTACTACCATATCAAAATGGCCAGGCCATCCAGAGATCATCTGCATTTCCGGCTGAGAGCCAGTCACTACCAATTCAGCGCACTGCCCTGTGGACTCACAACAGCACCCATAGTGTTTATCAAATGCATGGCAGTGGTTACGTCTCACCTGAGGCATCTAGGATTCAGAGTGTTTCCGTATCTGGATGACTGGTTCCTTATCGCCACCTCCAGGCATCAACTAATTCTGTCTAGGGATCACACTCTCAACCTCTGCTCTCAGTTCGGCATCACTATCAATTTCAAAAAGTCTGCGTTGTTGCCATCACAGCGTATCTTCTTTATTGGAGTAGAACTAGACACCACTATCGCCACAGTAAAATTGCCCCTGGACAGAATAACCACTCTCCAAAACCAGGTCTCTGACATTTTGCAGAGAAAAGTACCGGCCCATCAAGTACTGAAGCTATTGGGTACCATGGCAGCTACAGTTATAGCAGTTCCTCTGGAACGTATGCACATGAAGATTCTTCAGTGGTTACTCTTCACCCAGTGGTCTGATGTCATTCTTGATCATGATTACGGACTCTTGCAAGAAGGATCTTTGCTGGTGGTTGACCAGTCAACAAGTTGCAGTGGGTCGACCATTTGTTTCTCCCCCACCATCAGCCACGGTGACCACGGATGCTTCTGTGATAGGGTGGGGGGGAGGTTTTTTCAGGAAAGAACAGCCCAAGGCACCTGGTCGGAGACAGAGTCACAGTTACATATTAATGTTCTAGAGCAGCGAGTGGTGCATTTGGCGTTGTAGCACTTCCACAACTCTCTGCCTCTAGGAACGATTGCGATACTGACAGCATGTTAGTGGTCTGGTACATCTCAACAAGCTAAGGGGGAACCAAGTCTTACCCCCTGTGTCGAGAGGCCTTGAGAATTTGGCAGTGGGCAGTATCCACCGGGTGCTTTCAGATAGCAACGCATATGCGGAAAAACTGAGCAGAGCCATTCTATTACCGCATGAGTGGTCTCTCAAAGACGAAGTTGCGGAGAAGATTTTCCACAGATGGGGCCAGCCTTGCTGTGACATGTTTGCATCCCCTATGAATGCCAAATGCAGAAGCTACTTTGCCCTGAATCCCCCTCCGGGAGATGGCCCAAGGGACTCGCTCGTACACGATTGGCCTTCGGGACTCCTGTATGCCTTCCCACCTATACCTCTGATTCTGAAATTCTTGCAGAAAGCCAAAAGCCTGGGAAGGACTGTAATCTTAATAGCCCCTTTTTGGCCTCGTCAGATTTGGTTCCCCTTCCCCTGACTCTTATCAACTGGAGGTACCTTGGATTTTGGACCCATTCACAGATCTGCTGACACATTCGTCAGGGGCCCTCCATCCCTCCCGTAGTTCCCTCAGACTGACAGCTTGGCTACTCCAATTCCCATCCTAGCCAGGTCACACGATTTTTCTTCTGAGGTACAGCACATTCTTGTATCTTCGCATAAGGCTTCTACCAGAAAGTTGTATGCTAGTAAATGAAAGCAGTTTGTTTTTTGGGCCTCCCAAAATAATAATGTTGCTCCGATTGCTAGTGTCTTGGAATTCCTATCTAAGCTTTTTCCTGAAGGTGCTGCAGCTGCCAATATTAAGAGTTCAGTTGGCTGCTGTAGGGCCTTCCTGAAGGGTACCATTCGTCTTAGGCTGCCTGTTAGACAACCCTTTACTCCCTGGAATCTTTTGTCACATATTACCCCCCCCCCCCTTTTGAGCCTGCATCATCCTGCCACTTGAAGTTTCTTTCTTTGAAAACTATTCTCTTTGTGCCCATTACTTCTTCACGTAGGGTGTCTGAGCTTCAAGCCCTTTCTATAAACCCCCCATATTTGGTGTTCATCCAGACAGAGTATCATTGAGGATTAATACTTCATTCCTGCCAAAGGTGTCTTCCGAGACTAACCTGAATCAAACTATCAAACGTCCGACCTTTTTCAGCAATCATTCTAATAAGCTGGAGTACATGTTGCGTAAACTTGATGTCCACAGGCAATTGATATTCTATTTGGACAGGACTAAGGAATACAGACTCTGACCAACTCTTTGTATCTCCTGCTGACACTAAGAAAGGATTACCATTCTCTAAAGTTACTCTTTCCAAATGGTTAACTGACTGCATTGTTTATATACTCCTCAACAAACCAAACATTAGAGCATGGTGTGAAGGCGCATTCCACTAGGGCTGTTTCCATGTTTTCTGCTTATGCGGCTCTATTGCCTTTGGGCAGTATATGTGCAGCTGCCACTTGGTCTAAGCCGCATACCTTTATCACTCATTACAAAGTGGACAGGGCCTCCAGGGACGGGGCTTCCTTTGGTTCAACTGTCCTCCGGAATATACTCCCTTGAGCCACCCAGGATTAGGGTGTTTGGGACGCTACCCATGCGCAAGAATGAACGGCGAGATTGAACAACTTCACATAAAGAAGTTATGTACTTACCATAACGTTCCATGTGAGTTGTTCATCTCGCCTTCATTCTTACATTCCCATCCACCTTCCCCCTCCAGAGTCTCGAAGAACGAGTAGACTCTGGTGGTCTTGTTCTGGGACTTTCTACTCCAGCTGGAGTATTTATGGAGTTACATCTGTTCATGCTGGGTTCAGCAAACTAGATCTGAGGTGGGACAGAGCATCATGCGATAGGGACCTGGCCTTGAGCTATTCTGAGATCTTCAGCTAGTAAAGCGGCTGACTCGGAGCCGATGGATCGGTTCCGAACCCATGTTTTAGAATGAAGGCGAGATGAACAACTCACATGGAACGTTATGGTAAGTGCATAACTTTTTTTTTTTTTTTTTTACATTTATACATATACATTCTAAGATTCTACAGAGGTGGAAGTTACTGAACAGCACATGTGCAGCTTAGTGGATTGTACAGGCAGCAGTTATGTATAAAAATTGTTTTGTCATTTCAGGAAGAGATTGAGAATATTATGTTTAAGGAGAGTACTTGGATAGAATTGTACAGTGAAAAAGTGTTAGCCCTGTGACGAGCATGTACAGCACCAGCATTGGTGAAGATGTTGTGTAAGCAATGGTTTAAAACTATTGAGTTTGAGAGTTTTATTTGCATTGGGGATACTTATAGAGTTTAGCAATGCGTTGGGAGTAGGGTGAGCCTCCTGCAACTTTATTTGACTTATTTGTAAGAAATAAGAATTTGTTACTAGAACGGAGGCCTCTTGCTGGACACTAGGATAGTAATGTTTTGTAGTGCAGGGCATTTTTTTCTGGATGATGAGTGAGTTTGTGTGCTGTAGTCAGTTGTGAATATATGTTTTTCCCTTATAAATGCAATAGCTTCTTAATGCCTTTTCAGAAGTTGCTCAATGCGTATTCCACCATTTGGATAGTTGGAAGTGTAGTTTACCCGGTTGGTTAAAACTACACACCTCCTCTGTTAACTGTAGAACAACAGTTCATAGCATGACTTGTATAACTCCCTTGGTAAAATGACATCATAGATGCACACCACCCACAAATTATCGATTTAAAAAATGTGAACATTTTAATAAAATTAGAAATTACGAATCACAGTACAACGTATTGCCTAGTAAAAATGAACTTGCGCTACTATATGATTTATTATAAAGTAAAAAATAAGTTTTGAGAGAGACCAGATACTCCCAACAAATTCAGAAGAAATGGTTCATAAGCAACTGTCATACAGGTAATGCATTACAATCATCTGTAACCTTCAGAACAGTAAATACATTAACTTTTTTAAAGTAAGCATGTGTGTACTGAAGTATGATTTCATCTACATAAGTGCAGCTACCAGGGTTTTCAGCACATGGAGGAATTTTCTAGATTAGGTCTTAGAACATGCTAAATTTTAGTGTCTGGATGCCTTTGTAACTTTTGCTGTTTCATTATCTGACAGGCCACCTGATGAGACATTAACTGATCTGAAGGAAAAAGGCAAAAATAGTATGTCTATTAAACATCTGTTCCATGAACCCATTCCTCAGTACTCTAGAACATACCTCTCAGCTGTACTGAATTTCATGGTATTTCATGTTTTGGGGCGCAAAATAATTCCCAAGTGGCCCCTAAAAATCCTGATTTTGTTTTTTTTTGTTTTAGTTACACTTTTATTAATGCTGACGTTGTATGCATCGCCTGAGTATCCTGTAACGTTATCGGTGTACGGGGGGGGGGGTGTAATGACCTCCGTGTCGTCAGATAGTGCCTGACTGCCAATCGGAGTGACTTAGAGGGCTTAAACTGAAAAAAGTTGTTTAATGCCAAGCCCACCTGCAATTTTAGAGTCTGGGGTTAGGTGAAGAGACTTATTAGCACTACCACTGATCAGCAATTCAGGATGTCTTCCTTTAGCACATCAGTGTTTATGTGCACACTTTTCTTTTTGCTGTTGAACCAGAGGGCGTATTTGTCTGCATTCAACCTGGACACCTGAAATGTTACCAAGAAAACTGAGATTCTGGGACGGGAGTCTGTCTGGATTTTCTTTGGCTATGCACTGGCAATTAAACCCTCGGAATAGGCTGTAAGTTGAGTTCTTTTCTACAGAGAAAAGGCAGTTCCTGCACTTATTTGAGCAGCATTTTGTTTGATGGTGATACTAGAATTCCGAGGATGTGAATTTGGTTTTCTGCTACCAAACGTCTCCATTGCATCAACTGGAAATTATTTATTTTCAAGTCGAAATAAACATAGTTGAGTCAGCACTGCAAACACAGCATGATTGACATATGATTGTTTATTCCATAACTACTTTGTTTTTTGTGTTTTGTCAAGTATGCTGTGCAACTGTGAAATTGTTGGCGTGCCATGAGGACCCCACACTTTTTTATTGTCTTTAATTACAGTAGGTGTACAGTGTAGGTGTTTTGGCAGTTGCAGTTAGTTATGCTGGGCTGTGTTGCAAAGTTTGGTGACTGAACTATGTTGTTATGGGGCTTGTTCCAGCGCAACTTTGTGCTGGTATTCCTGACCCAGCAAGTTTCTATAGCAGGAAGAAACTCGAAGGCTCATTGTTACAACTCTGTTTGGATAGCTTTAATGCGATGGTGATGGTTGGTCGGGTCAGTTCACATAATTTGCTATCTCATTTTTGATTTTTGTAAGTTAAATCATGCAGCAAACTTTAGAGAATGAAAATTATCATTTAACATGTGTGCACCGTCTGGGACTTGGGACATGGGTTTGTTTTTCTCTTTAACCCAGAACGCCTGTGGTTGCTGGCTACATACCAACAAGATGGAGTTCTGTGCAGTTTAAAAGACGTTTATTTGGCCTGTGATTCGGTTATGTACGCTTTCCAGCTCCCCGTGCAGTTCAAACAGTCCAGGACAGGGTGTGGGCATGGAGAGTGTACTTAGGCCATGTATGTGTGAGAGAGAGTATGCGAGAGAGAGCTTTTCAGATGGGTGAAACTCGGACCAGTTCACCTGTTCTGATTTTCACTGGCCAGTTCATGTATGTGGGCTGCAGTTATACTACAATAACAAAAGCTGTCTTGTTGCTATGTAAAACTTGGGGAGCTAAAGCGATGCCACCATCTGTTGCTAGGGAAATCCTATTTTCTATATAGGGGTGAACCCAAGAAAAATAGTAATGAATTCATGAGATTTTAAAATGTATATGTTATGTGTATTTTCATTTGTAAAGTCCACACTGTTTCATACACCTATTCATTTGTTAGTTTATTTTTAAGAAGAGGGATGCGTACAGGAGAGAGAGAGATGAGAATGAGAATAACTACTGGGGCTGCTATTGGCTATGGTTCTTAGAAAGTTCTTTAACCTGGTTTTTATTGATGGTTTTTGATGATTTTGATCAATTGGATCAAACTTTAAGTAGATATGGATGTGTGGATACCATTAGTGACACAAGTGAAGTTTAGATAATGGAGCCATCTTTGGATTTGATTATGAAGTTTATGATTGTGTATGGGGAGGGATATGGGGAGGTGTTGTGTGTTGGAATATAAGCATTTTTTGGGGTTTAGAATTTCAAGTCTGGATTGTTGCGCTTAGAAAATGCACAAGTATGGTCCAAGTCCACTAGCGTCCACTAGCTACAGCTATATTTTATGGCATTTATATATTATTGTGTTTCTGTGCCCATTTATAAAATATCTGAACATTTGGTGAGCTCTACAAAGAAGTGGTTGTGGCGACTCAAATTACAGAAGTTTTTGAGGAAGTTCGCTTGAGAATGTGGATTTGGAGGATTGTTGCAACAATTTGGATACTTTGTAATATTTACCACTACCCAACCACTGAGCATTAAAGTCATGCCATACGGGTGAAGACTCAAAATGGTGATGATTTCTCATAATGAACTATAGTACAGAAGTATGAGAGGAAGGATGAAGTCTGATAGGTTGACCCCAGGCATAAATATGTTGTATAGAAAAAGGTTATGTAAAGACTGTACTTTTGTAGATTGGCAGGTTGCTTTTACCAGTGGTTACCTAGTGATAGTTGCTAGTAGTTTTATGTCAGAATGCATCATCATTGTAGGGAGATGTGATAAAAAGTCAAGTTAAGCTGTTGGTGTTTAGTATCTGAAGAGAAAATTGAAGAAATGACCTATGTTAGTTAGGAATTAAATAAAGTATCGTCTCTAAATGTAGCTATTAAGGTGTGTGTGTGTGTGTGTGTGTGTGTGTGTGTGTGTCGTACCTCTCAACAGTCCAAATGTTCACAGAATGTCCAGAGAGGAACCCCCCCCCCCCAGATTTTTACCTCATAATTTTTGGTCTATTCCTCGTAAAATTTTAGTTTTCTGGGAAAGCACTGGCAAATCATTGAGCACTGAAGTCAAAATATGACATTCACCTGAGTTTCGGACTTCTTACCCTTCATAAAATTCATGTTAATTCAATGCCTATTCTGTCAACTTTCTAAGTTTATAAGATAAATATTTAGACATTGTCCATATTTTTGGGCCATTGTCCCTTCATTATTTGTTTTGTCCAGATTTCTTGCTCTTAAGAAGTTGAGAGGTAAATTAGTGACTTCAATCTTCCCTCAATTCCATTGGAGTGGGTGGGGTTACATGATTGTTTTTAAACTGTGTTAATAAGTGTCCCGGTTTTTGGACAGTTGTGCCTACTTTTCATGAGCCTTTGTCCAGATTTTTGATGTTTCCAGGTTGAGAGAGATGCTCTAGAAATTTCTTTGCTAGTGAAAACACTTGTTACAGAAAAATAGTTATGCATTGCAAATAAAAATCATATCATATGTCTAAATAGTTATGCATTGCAAATAAAAATCATATCATATGTCTGTGTGTATGTATGTGTATGTATATGTATATATATAGATATATATATATATATATATATATATATATATATATATATACACACACACACACACACACACACACACACACACACACACACACACACACACACACACACACACACGTACATATAAAGTATGAATCTTTGCCTCCTTTCAGAGGAAGCTCCAATAGCAGGAAAACCAGTGGAACTCTGTGATGTCTGCCTGTATCCTTTTGATCACCCATTCCCCAGTTTTATATCTCATTTTGGGAAACTATTGTTAAGATAGGTAGAAGCTGTTCCGTGGAATTTTTGAACCATTCCATTTCACCACCAGTTCTGTTTATACTAACTCGTCAGGCGGAGCTTGCAAAAAAGCTTAATGAAACACACTCAAGTGCGCTAGCCGTTTAAAAGCATTTATAGCATTTACTGTCTGTTTTTCCTCTGTTTTCTGCAAAAAAAAAAAATCTTGTTTTCCCGCCTTACTGAACTAGAATAGTCCAGTCTTCAGAGTTTGCTGATCTCTGGGCTTTGGCTTGGTTCCTGTGCTATTCCATATCCTTATTTGGATAAAGGGAAGCTTCTTTGTTCACCAGTGGGAGTGGGGAGCACTGAGCAGCCTATTTGTCCCTAGAGCAGTGGTTCCAGCCAGAAACTTGTAGTCTATTGGCCATTTTGGGTCAAATCCTAGCTCTTTTCAACCCCCTGCTATAAAGCCCGCTTTAGTGCGCTTTTGCGTGATTTAGCGCGGATTTGCCCATAGAGCACCATCGGGCATCGCCGGTTAAACTATTTCTGGCTCCGTAAAGTCTGCTCTTCAATTTTTCCCTTAGATCTTCTGTACTTGCAATCTAAACAGTCTATTCTCTATCTCAAAAGCTCAGCACTTGCTCCTAAAGCATTTTTATATAGGTAAAGTACTTGTATACTAAACAAAGTACTACATTAGCCTAGAATCCCCTTGAGTACCCATTTCCCTATAGGTCCCTTCTGACTCAGTTACACAGCAAACTTTTTCACTTTTTCTAGCATGTCGAAGGGTCAGTTGCTAGCGTCCTCTCCTGTTCAGCTGGTGAATCTGGGCATCTTGAGGCAATGTTACAATTGCCTCATGTACACAGACAAACCCACTCCTTCTCCCACAAAACACAAATACATGTGAGAGATGCAACTATATAGCCAAACTGGAGGCTGAGCTATCTCAACTCAGGACTGGCAAGACCAGCCAGGAGGAGAAGGAAACCACGCACACCACAAACCCAGTTTCACATAGAACTATCACAACTGCAAAACAAACACATAAACACACAAATACATACTCGGAGGCACTGATTAAAAATCTACCAAAACTACAGAGGCCTCCAAAGCAGACACCCAAGCAACTGCCACCTCAAGACATAAGACATGCAACACATAGTTCTCAAAGTCAGTGTGCTAAACAGTCACAGCCCTTAAGGCCAAACACAATGCCAGACACACTTGTTATAGGTGACTCCATAGTCAGACACACTGACGTCCCACTCACCAGACTGAACAAGGAAAAGATCACAGTAAGCTGCCTGTCAGGCGCTAGAATCCGCCACATAACACAAGCACTCAGGTCACTCCACAGCAAGTACAAGTATGACTCTGTCATTGTCCATGCCGGTGTGAACGACCTGAGACTTACCTCCCTGGACTACATGAAAAGAGACATAGAGGAGCTCTCAGATTATGTAGCCCAGGCCGGTATGAACCTGACGCTGAGCAGTATCCTACCCTCACCAAGAATGATGCCACAATACAGACACAAAATGATCAGCTTTAATAATTGGCTTAATTACTGGTGTCATTCTAAGGGGATCCAGTGTCTGTCTGCCTGGGATGACATGCTTGACAAGCCACGCTGATTCGCAAGGGACGGCTTGCACCTGTCACCCCTGGGCTTCCGGATATTGGCAAAGGCTCTTGCCACCCCCATAGTGCCTTTTTTAGGCAAGGCTCAAATGATAAACCTACCGCCCTAGAAAACAAAAATGGAGAAAAACTAAGGGTAATACTGCTCAATGCCAGAAGTCTAAACCTCAAGATGCATGCCCTCGAAGCCCTCCTCAGTATGGAGAACATCGATGTCTGTGCTGTGACTGAAACCTGGTTCAAGGCTCCTGAGAGCACCCCAGCACTATCAGGTTATACCTCATATCATGCGTTCCGGCCCCAAAATCCGGACCGAACCACAAAAGGAGGGAGTATCCATATTCATAAAGGATACCCACACCTCCAGGTTAGTGGCAACGCACGAAGCATCGGAGACCATCCAGGTGCAATTAACCATAGGTAAAACTGCCCTACAGTTTGTAACATGCTATAGACCACCTTCTCAAACTCAGGAAACCCACACAGCCTTCCTGAAGACACTGGAGAGTATGAATGTCTCTCCAAACACCATCATATTGGGTGACTTCAACTACCCAAACATAGACTGGGAACATTACTCAAGCCCCAACACCCTAGCCCAAAGGTTCCTGGAGTTCATAAACTCAAATGCTATGGAACAACTAATCACCATTCCCACAAGAGGAGAAAATATACTAGACCTGATCATCACAAATATGGGGACAAAATGCTCCACACCGGAAGTATTTCCCTCATTGGTGAGATCAGACCATAAATTAATCTCACTGGAGATCCACATCCCGCCACCACAGTGAAGAACTTCTCAAAAGCAAACTTCACACTTCTTAAGACTGGAGTGGTATCCTTTAAGGCCCCCGAGCCAGTGGAAACCACAGCCCACGCTGCTGAAACCCTTACAAATGCCTTCTACGAGCACCTCCAGGAATGTATGGATCAAGCAATCCCTAATAAAATCAAGACCCTTTCCACCAAAGGCAGGCGCCCGGTCTGGTGGACCCCAGCCATAAACAAACTCTACAACAAGAGGAGAAAGCTACTACATGACAGAGCAAAATCCCTAAAAGGGAAGGCATCTCTGATCAATACTAGCAAAAATCATAAAATCATCCAAGGCCAACTTTGAGAGAAAAATCGCTAATGACACAAAAGACAATCATAAGGCCTTCTTTAGCTATGTTAGAAATCTGGGTGGAAACTCCCAGATATGCTCAGAATTAGTCCAAAATGATAAAAAAAATCACTGAACCCACAGACATTGCCAACATACTGGCAGACAGGTTCAGTGCAAATTCCCCCAAAAAGGAGAAATATCTATCCCACCAGAGTCTAGCCTCCCAAACATCTCAGATGCCCAGGTGAGAGCTGCTCTCTAAAGCAAAAAACACAGCATCAATGGGACCGGACGGTGTCCCCGGCTGTGTGCTACACGAACTCAATGAGGAACTAAACCCACACATAAGGCTGCTGTTTAATCTTAGCCTTACTACAGGATACGTACCCAAAGAATGGCGTACGGCAACTGTGGTCCCACTCCACAAAGGCGGTGCTTCTACGGACCCTGGAAATTACCGCCCCATAAGCTTGGCGAGCCTTGTCTGCAAAGCTATGGAGAGGATCATAATGGAACTCCTAAATAAAGACATTGGGGACCTACAGACACTGGATCCTACCCAATTTGGCTTTGTCAAGGGCAGATCCTGCCTCTTGAACTTGGTCGACTTTTTCGAAACAGTCACTAAGGCCATTGATGAGGGTAAGGCAGTTCACACAGCCTACCTTGACCTAGCAAAAGCGTTCGACACAATACCCCACTCGGGCATCATAGAAAAGCTCACCAGCTTAGATGTAAACCCATATGTCACAAGATGGGTTGCAAACTGGCTCAATGACAGAACACACAGGGTTAGAGTTGCTGGTGCCATGTCAGACTCTAAGCCGGTCACGGTCGGTGTCCCACAGGGCGCAGTCCTGGGCCCCTCTTGTTCGGCATTTATTTTTCTGAAGTGCAGGCAAACATAGGGGATTGTGGCTGACAAAATTTGCCGATGACTGCAAACTGGGCACCATAATTGACACTCCATCAGACACAGACATCCTCCAGAGAGGTCTCATAGAAATGGATAACTGGTGCCAGAGCCATGGCCTTAAGCTAAATGCCAAAAAATGTATAGTCATACCCTTTGGGAAAAACAAGGTAACCCCTAATTACCACATAGGTGGTAATCCATTAAACACGGAAGAAGTTATCAAGGACCTGGGGACCCAAGTTGACAGTAACCTCTCTTTTGACATTCACATTGCCAAAGTGGTTAGGAAGACCTTCTACATTGCCCACCTGATCATGAAGGGATTCACATCCAGATCAGGAGAGGTCATTGTACCCCTGTACTCTTCACTTATCAGACCAATGATTGAGTACAACGCCCAATTCGGAATGTACCTTACCCGACACCTGCAGCAGTTGGAAAGACCCCAAAAGTTCCTCACCAAAAGGATAAAGGGGCTCAAACATATGTCATACGATGCCCGACTGAAGAAACTCAAGCTCTATTCAGTCGCAATACCGTCTGCTCAGAGGTGATCTGTGCCTGACATACAAGGCCATGTCCAACCCGGAATTAATGGACATGCTCCACCTCAAAAAATCCAAATCCACCAGAGCCACAAGAGCAAGAGACTTAAACCTCAACACGGATATAAATAGGAAGTGCTGGAGGGACAGATTCATCACAGAGAGACTCCCTAAAATAAGGAAAAGAATCCCAGTCCATGTGAGGCAGAGCCCCTCACTGACTCTGTTCAAGAGAAATCTTGACAAGTGGATGGGAGATCGTAGGTTTACCCCGGGAATCATCTCTGTGTCACCGCTGGACAGAGGCACAGCAAACTAATGGGTATAGTATTCTCATCCTAAGGGGTGGTGAAAGCCACACACACTCTGGCTAGGCTTATAAATGCCCTAGGGCAGATAGCCTAGTATGAACCTATGAACCATGTACCAGTTAGCAGTTCATTAGAATGAGACAGGATTTTGCTGCGACTTTGTGGTTCCCTAAAATGACACGAAGGATTAGTGTTACAGCTTTTGTTACATCTTTCCAGTCTAAATCAATTCATTATAACAAAGAGAATCATGGTAACTCTAAAGACTGTACTGCTCTTCCTAGGGCAGAACTCGGTGATTGCAACAGTAGATGTAGAGATGCTTTACTATAATATCCCTGTAAGACGTTTGTTGTGAGAGGATTCCAAGCAACCACATAGTTTTCATAGTAATATAGAAGACTAATGACTACCAGGGTCTTTATAAACCCAGCTATGCAATACATCCCAGTTGTTTCCATGTGCACTTCAGTTTGCAGCTGTTGGCTTTTAGAATATTTACAGGCCTGATAGTATTTAGAGATGTTTAGCTCCAGTGTTTGCTCATCTGAGGAAGGAATGAATAGCTGTGTTTGCTTATATCAATAACTGTTTTGTGATTTGGACTCTGGAGCTTTGACAGCAAAATAAACTAAAGATTGTCAAAGTTAATTCCATTCCGGAAGCAACTTTCATAACTGCAGTACTGGATTCAGCAAAGGTAGCGAGTTTTTCCTTGTGCAAGATATGATGAAAGAGATTCACTTCTTTGGAAGGATTTAATCCCTTTGTCAGTCATGACAGCAAGATGGGCCTTGTACATTCTAAATGTCCCTTGTACAAGACTCTGTGGGGAAAACATACAGAGAGTGAAGAATATTTGGAGTCAGGCTGTGGATTCGTGCATTCATTCATTACAACTCTGCTGCTGACTACCTGCACAACATATGCTTTGGTCCACCTGTGGCTCCTGTGTTTTAATTTGGTGTTAAAGCATGAGCCCTTTTTTCCTCTTCTGTGGGTGGAAGAAAGGCACTAGGCTGTCCAAATCTGAGTTGTCCCTTAAACTGGAAATGGGAGCTGTCTACACATTGGCCCGATACTGTGGCTTTGCTGCTGTTTGTTTTTTTTTTTTATGCACCTGCTTTCCCCAGGGGTCACTGTGCAGTTACTCTACATGCTGTCCTGCATTCAGTGTGGCCCACCTTTAAAGTAATGTTGCATCTGTCACCCTGTTTTTAACCAGGGAGCAACACAATGATGATTTCTTTTTCCTCCTCCTGTAATAGGCACTCTTACCCCCCTGATCTGTCTTGTATACATTGTAAAAAGACAAAATGATATCAAGGCACAAATGTCCCAACAGTGCAAAACTACGTGGAACAACAAAATAACAATCCAGGACCACCAAGGCTTAGGATAAATCCTGCTTTTATCCAAACCTTGGTGGTCCTGGATTTCTATTTTGTTGTTCCTGTCTTATGTACACTTCACTTTCCTAAGTTACTAGTCTTTCCTGAGACTAATCCAGCCTGCAAATTTTGTGGCGGTCACAATTCCACAGCTCAGCTCTGAGGAGGGAATTTCTTTGGGAGCAGAAACCACACCACTTATCAGTATGAGTTTTACAAAAGAAACGGAGAGATATGTGTATCTTCTTTGGGTCCAGTGATTCAGAATATCCTTTTAAAAGCAAAATTTAATCAGCCAAGACTACTTTTTATGACCTGAGATTATCTGAGACAATTGTTTATTTTTATCGGCTCCCTGTGTCTACCCCTCAGCTCCTTCTTGAAAGGACATTAACACAACTGCAGTGCAAAATTCCTGTCATCTTGAAGTTGCATAGCTTTTCTGCATGAAGAATGGAATATTAATGCATAATGTTGAAATGTAGATATCTGGGGCTTTGAGAGTCATAAGTTAAGCTAAAAGAGGAACTGTTAGAGAATTAGTTTAAATGCCTTCATGTTGATCATAAAATGTTTGTATATAATGCCATTTTTTTCTTTGTTGTACACAAACAGTAAATTGCACTTTCAGCATCTCTTCTGTTTGTTGTGAATTACTGGATTTCACTTGTGTGTTTTTCCCTTTTGCTTCATTTTTTTAATGCGTAGTCTAGTGCTTTGTACATTGCCGGGTCAACCAGCCTCTCCTACATCCCTTGGACTGTCTCTATTCTAAGGCTGGGAATTAGTGAGGAACCTGAAGGCATCCTGCGGATGGGAGAGTTGTGCTGTTAACTACTTCCAGTGGGGCATTTTTTTCATTTATGACCTACTCTTTGATTCTCCCCCTCCAATGCATTCATGCCTTGTATCTAAGGGCTACCCCCCCCCCCCCCCCCCAAATGGTCTCCACATCATTGCAGAGAATGTGTAGACGAAAGCTATGCCTACCTGGGATGAGCAAGCCTATCCCTCCCTGCCAGTGTTTGACACCTGAGCCGCGATTCAAACTTGGGTCACCTAGGCCATACTTAGGGCTTTATTGCTGTATACCATGGCAGTGGCTGACATGTAAATGTTGATATGAAGGAATAACACTTCCTAAAAAAAAACTTACATTTTTCAGATCTGTAGTTGTTGGACTGTTTCAGCCATCTTTTTTTAGGCTGATTTGGTCTATTTAGTTGCAGCTGATCCTTAGGGATTTACTTACATAAGTTTTAGATTTAAGACTATTAAGAAAAGTGTTAACCTGGGAAGCAAAAGTTATGCTTTGAGCCAACAAAGTCTGTGGACTTGCAAGTAAATTTCATGTAAAATATCTTCTTGGTAGCAGTTGTCTCACAAAGGATCTGAACTGTAAGCCCTGATGTCCAAAACTCCCTATACAATGTGTAAAGACAGGGCGTTAATGAAAACTCATCCTCATTTTATGCCAGAGTTGTGGAAACTGCTGTATCCTTGAGTCAGTTAATTCATCTGCTAGTTGTTATTTTACCCTAACTGCTTGATTTCTGGATAGGTTTACTAGAAACTTTTGTTGTTCACAGACAGTTGAAATAAAGTACCAAATGGACTCCTTCAGAAAATCTGATCAGAGTTTGCACCCTTCATGAATGGAAAAGAGTATGTGCTATGAAGCAAGCGTCAGAGTGGTGGCTTATTGTCTATTACAGTAAGTACAGAAGAACACTCCAGGGCAACTGTTTAGTTTCATTCTGCAAGAACTGCATCTCCACCTGTAGAATACTTTAGGGATGATTTTGTTTTAGACATGTTAGAGGTAAAAACTTTTATCCATTTTTCATGTTTACTAAATGTTACAAGGTGGAAGTTCATTCTAAGGTTAGAGCAGTACCCTCCACACACACACACACACACAATTCTTCTACCACTCAGGGTTTACCTGCCTACTGCTTGGGGTTCTACCTTGTTATGATTCGCTTCATAGCAGGTCAATGTAGCATTAACAGTATGGTTTCTTAGTTTAATTTCGGCAAGTGTTTTGGGATTCTAATACCGTGATTATTTCAATGTTTGATATTCTCCGCACCAGCGATGTACCCAGAATTGCCACCTTCTGCAGTTCGTATGGGGTTACTTGTACTGGTAGTAGCATATTTAAGTACGATTGTAAATTCTTTTTTTTTTTTTTTATTCATGTTGTTTCTACTAATGTTAGTCTGTGTACCTTTCTTGCACATTGTTCTCATTTCTGCTTGCAGTTCCTGACTTTGTGTCTGTATATAAGGCATTGTAATCAGTGGATGTAACTGTTACAGTGATCGATGATACTATGGTTTACTTGCATCTGTTTTTGGAACTGTTGGTAATAGGTGATCCATTGTGATATAAACTTCATTGTTCTCTGTACACTACCATGATATATGGTTTGCTTCTAATGCTTCTCAGCTGCTTCTGCATTGTAATATTTGTACAAACTCCAGTGCAACGGTCTTGCCCCATTATTGTGCCTTTCAGTATACAAACCTTCAGCCTTGAGTGCATCACACCCAGCAATATGTGCAATTGTTTCTGATCTTGTTTTATAGAACCTACATTTGTCTGTTTCTTCCACATTTTCAATGGACTTTGTAAACGAACGTTTACATAGTCTACTCTCATAGGTTGCCACTATTAGCCTTTTACATTTTGGTTTCATTTCACCACTCCTTAACCGTTCCTGTAATAAATCTTGGTCAACATGAGATTATTCCAGAGGTTTTCTGTACTGGTCCAATGAAGTGCCTTGTATGGTTTCAATTTAATTTCTCCAAGTCTTTTGGGTTTCTAATACCATGATGGGAATGGACCCCATTCCCAAGTCAAAGTACAATTAAAGTTCATGAAATTAGTATTGTTTCAATCTTTGATGTCAGCCAGTAGTGCTCTTCACAGCAGCTGCAATGTGTTCAGTAATGACTCCTCCTGCAGTTTGTATGGAGTTGCATGTAATGGTAACATATCTAAATAAGATTGTAGATTCTTTCCTGTAAGCCCTGTTGCTCCTGCTACTATTGGAACTGTCTGGGTATTTTTCTTCTACATTACTCTCGTTTCTGCCTGCAGATCCTGATATTTTATGACTTCGTCTGTCTGTACGCAAGACACTGTAGTCACTGGGCATGGCAATTTCAATGATCAGTGCTACTCTTGTCTTCTTTTCATGGACTACTATATCTGGTTTTCTAGCATCTATCATTTAAACTGTTGGTAATGGATGATCCCATGTGATGTAGACTTCATTTTCTATGATGCTTTGTAGCTCATATTTCCAGTGTTTTTCGGCCACTTCAGTACCGTAATGCTTGCAAAATCCCCAGTGCAACAGTCTCGTCACATTATTATACCTTTCAGTATACAGTCCTGCCATTAGTATGTCGCAACCAGCAACAAGGTGTGCAACTGTTTCCAATTTGGTTTTGCAAAACCTACATTTGTCTGTTTCTCCCACATGTTCAATAAACTTTATAAACCACCGTGTACGCAGCCCACTATCTTGGGCCGTCAGTATTAACTTTTCATCTCTTGGTTTGAATTCGCCTCTCCTTAACCATTCCTTTGTTCGTTCCTGATCGACATGAGGTTCTTCCAGAAGTTTTCTGTACTTGCGACTATATTTATGCTTTTTCCACATTTCTTGCCTTCTCATCTGATGCTTCACCTTCTATTCTTTCTTTTGTTTTTTTTTTGGCACATTCAGTTGTTGCCTGATTTTTATCCACTTCTGTTTTTTTTTCTGATTTTTATCCACTTGTCGTTGATTTCCATTCCTGCTTGATGCCGATAAGCTTCGACTAGATTAAGCAGAGAAGTCATCTTAGGTTTAGTCTCCTCATGTTTCAAAACTTTCACTACATTTGGGTCTTGTGAGGTAAGCAGATATGTGTAGAGTCCCACAATTGCAGATCTATACATATAATCAATTTCAAGGAGGCCCATCCCTCCTTCGGAACTGGGAATACATAATCTTGGGATGCACTAATTTTTATAAATCATTTGGTGAGCATGAAGCATCCTCCTTCTTTTCCTATCTAATCTATCCAGCATGTTTTGAGACCAGTCGGTCACTCCAAAATTGTAAGTTAGGACAGGAAGTGGAAATTGGTTTATAGCTTGGATTTTGTTCTTAGATGACAGTGCTGTTTTCAGGATTCATTTAAGTCTTCTGAAGTATTCCTTACTAAGTGTTATTCGTATTTGTTCATGTTTTATTGTTGATCCTTCACCATTTCCCAAATATTTGTACACTCCTCCTTGCTCAAGTTCTTGTAAATCATGTTCTTGTCCCAAACTGATGTATGTTATGTAGTCCAATCTCGCCTACATTTTTACTCACGGGTTCGGAGCCGAGCATCGTCTCCGACTTGGCCAACTTAATTTTTCTAGCACAAAGTCTCTAATTGGCTTAGCTAACCTGGTATCCCATGTTGCACTGTTCCATAGCCCCATATCTCGTTTGCCGCTCGTGTAGCTAGGACGTGGTCTCGCTTGGCTGTGGCTAAGTACCTTTAAAACTTCTTTTTTCTCTCAGAAAATTGTGGTTTTCCTCACAAAAGCTATTTTAATAGCTATTTTTGCTTGCTAGTTATCGTGTTTGTTGTGCGGGTGTGTTTTTTGGTATCTCTCTGTTCCGGCGGGCTAGGCCCGTTAAACTTAGAGGACCTAGTCCTCCCTGTTGTCTAATATTCCTGTTCTGTGTTGAGAGTGGTTTTTCTCCCTGGTGTAGTGTGTGTGAGAGTAGATTCAAGAATCGTTTAAGTTAGAGGTTCTTGTCTGCTGCTGTTGGCTATAGTTTCCCGCCTTAGCAGTTTTTCTCGGGCATAGGGTCCTGTTGCTTTGTGTTTCATTTGATGCACAAGTGCCTGTCAATATGTCTAAAGATCAGAAAGATCAAAAGGAACATAAACCTTCTGGGTTTAAGAAATGTTCCAAATGCAACTACAAGATGTCCATTACAGATGGACATTCCGTTTGTGTTTACTGCCTAGGGGCAATTCATCTACAAGGGTCCTGTAGCTTTTGTCACACCTTCAGTCCGAGGGTGCTACAGGAAAGGAAGAACAAATTTATATCGAAGGGTCTTTTAAAGCCTTCCTTTGAGGAGTCCTTGGACTCTTCCTCTGGTTCTCAAGCTAAGTCCAAGGCTTGTAAGGCCAAGAAGAGATCTCCGGCTTCGTCTGTTTCTTCGGAACCACCGGAGAAGACTACCAAATTGGATTCTACCTCCTCGGCTCCTCTATCCTCGGAGCTGCAGGAGGTATCTGTTGTGCTAGAATTGGCCTCGGCTCCAATTCTGTTAGAATCCATTCGGAGCCGGTCACCCAGTGTTAGGCATGGATCTCCAGACAGGAGATCAAGTCACCTTCTCTTTCCTCCAAATCCTCCAGACTTTCTGATTTGGATGTTGATAGGGTTGTTCAGAGGCTCCTGCAGTCGCCTGTGTTGGCAAAATTATTTTCGGTTCCAACCCAGTCGGCTCCGGAGCCAGTCCCAATGCTTGTACCGATAGTTCCTCCTCCGAGCACCTCCTTATCTTCGGAGCCAGAGTGTTCTGCTCCGAGTGATGTTCTTCTGCTGGCCCCGATACCTCCTAAGGGTTTATCTGTGCCGACGTCGGCTGCAACCATGTCGGCTCCGTCCTCTGGTTTCGGAACTTGGGTTTCCTTTGTCGGGCCCGAGGGGGATACTTCAGGACTTCTGTCGGTTCCGAGTCTTCCTCTTGGCGCATCAGCTTGGGGAACTCCGGCTCCGGTCGTGGCCTCGGAGGCCGTTCGGTCCTCTGATTCGGGGGGACCCGCCTTCGAGGCCTTGAGGAGCGCACTGGCCAGATCTTCAGTTACATCACCTGGATCGGTCATTCCATCCCCCTCCACACTGGCTAGAGCCTCTGGTGTCCCCCCTATCAGTAGACGGTGGAGCCCAAAGGCCTGGGGATGCCCCCATGAGTGGTCCCCTACTTTCTGAGGGACCCTCTGACTCCGTGTCTGAGGAGCCCCCAAGAAAGAAGTTGTGCAAGAGGAAGCACATAGACTCCCAGGACGAGTCTCTCACTTCAGATACTGACCTCGAGGAATCAGAGGGGTCCCCCAAGTCTTCCTCCGATGACGTCTCTTTAGACATCCTGGAGATTTTGAGGCAGAGAGGCGGCTGGCCGTCCATGACCCCCTCTGAGGAGGAGTCGGTATTCCTCAAGGCCTTTGGGGCTCAACCCTCTGCCTCCTGGGTGTCTCCACCCTTCGATGAGCTCCTAGATTTGATCTGCCGAAGGGTGTGGGAGACTCGATGGAACCGGTACCCAGACGCCCTAATAAATTTCTTTCAGCTCCCCCTGGGAAAGAGTTCCTGTCCAAAGGGGTTTCTGTGGATGCCATGATGGTGGCGGCAGCCACTCAGCAGGAAGTAGCAGAGTCTTCTTCGTCCATCCTCCTAACAAGGAGTCCAGGAGTATGGATCGGTACGGGAAGCGTACCCTCTCTTCAGCAACCTTCACCCTACGGTCGCTGAATTACCTTTGTCATTTTACTCTGCTCCAGCGAGATCTCCTTAAAGAGTTAGGAGATACTGCAACGGGTAATGTACCTGAGGCGTTGGCGCAGTCAACGCCCAGTTGTCTACCCTTGGCTCGATTGTCAACTCGTCCATGAGGCTCACATCTTATGCAGCTGAAGGTGCGAGTAGGGTAGCTAGTTCAGGTGTAGCCCTCAGGAGACGAGCCTGGATGTGCCTGTGTCATTTCGCAGAGGCCTTCAAGTCTTCCTTTACTAACGCCCCCTTTGATGGGTCCTCGCTCTTTGGGACTAAAGTGAAAGACACCCTCACCAGATGCGAGCAAGAGGGAAAGATCCTGTCTGCCGTAGGGGTCCGTTGTTCCCTCCCTTCTAGGCCTTACCCCAAGGCTCAGAGAGGAGGGAAGATGTGGTTCAAAAAGTCACAGACTTCTTTCCCTGCCGCTCAAGGTGAGCCCCCCTCCAGAGGTAGAGGAGGGGGAGGCTATTCTGGAAGACGTCGCCCCAGGGGCAGAGGAGGCCCTCGCAATTTGTGAGACCGTGATTCCTTTTGCGGGTCTTCCTATCATCATTCCTGATGTGTTGCCTGGCTGTGCTATTCCGGAGCCAGTCGGGGGCCGCATTTCATTGCACCCGGAAGCCTGGGCAAGTATCACTCAGGATTGATGGGTGCTTAGAATAGTTACCGGAGGTTATACCATCCCCTTGCTATCAGACCCCCCTCCAGTCAAGAGAATCCTGGACGTTCCACCCAGTCAAAGGGATCACGCAACACTAGAAATTTCAATGTTGCTAGAAAAAGGAGTCATCCAGCCTGTCCCCTCAGACCAGATCTGATTAGGGACTTAAGACTCTTTTTGGTGCCGAAAAAAACAGGGGACCTGAGACCCATCTTGGATATCAGCCGACTGAATCACTACGTTCTAAAGTCCAAGTTCCGAATGGTCACCCCTCCAGTCTATTTGTCCATTACTGGGAAAAGTATGGATGTGCTCCATCGATCTCAAGGATGCTTACTACCATATCAAAATGGACAGGGCATCCAGGAGTCGCTTACACTTCCGGCTGGGAGCCAGTCATTTTCAGTTTCGTGCCCTGCCCTTTGGTCTCACCACAGCCCCCAGGGTGTTCACCAAGTGTTTGGCAGTGGTGACAGCTCACCTGAGACGTCAAGGATTCCAAATGTTTCCATACCTGGAAGACTGGCTCCTCACCACCCCCACCAGGCACCTTCTCATTCAGGCCAGGGAAATGGCCATTGCCCTTTGTCATCGACTAGGAATTACCTTGAACTGGGGAAAGTCTGCCTTGCTGCCCTCACAGCGTGTCACATTTATAGGCGCAGAGCTAGACACCGTTCAAATGCGGGCATTCCTGCCCCAAGAAAGGATAGGAGTGTTGCAGAGTCAGGTTCGCGCATTGTTACCCCACAAGAAAGTTCAGGCCAAATGGGTTCTACATCTCCTAGGATCCATGGCAGGCAGCCACCATTATATTAGTGCCTCTAGCCAGATTACACATGAGGCTAATGCAGTGGCTCCTCCTTGCCCAATGGTCCTTTCAGGAATTCCCCCTGTCCAACTTGATCTTACTCACTGATCTGTGCAAACAGGACCTCAATTGGTGGCTGCGCTCCACCAACCTGGACGAAGGGAAACCATTTGATGTCCTTCATGGATGCATCTGCAGTCATAACAACTGGGTTGTCCTGTCGTCAGGCAGCCCTTCAGTCGGCCGGATTCCAAAGTCCGGGTCCGGCTTCGGCTGATGTCGCACTCCACCCGACGTCATCTCTGTTGGTCTTCGGGTATAAAGGCATCAGCCGACGCCATTTTCTTCAGTCTTTCTTGCCGCGTGGCGCCCGAAGCAGAAGCTGTTCGCAAGTGCCGGTCGGTCGGATTCAGAGATTACTTCTCCCGAATACTACTTCGAAGACTTCTAAAGCTAAGTACCCCGTTGGGGACTCTTTCTTGCCTCAGCCGATGTCAGAAAAAGTTAACAATTGTTTAACCTGTGGGAAACAAATACCTCATAAAGATTTCCACTCTTACTGTCTGCCTTGTTTAGGCCCAGCCCACGACGTAGCAGCCTGTTCGGCCTGTGCTTCTTTCAACCGACGAACGCTTAGGCGTCGGTCTGAGTTTGCAGAACAGTTTTTCGGTTCTGATTTTGCGTACATTATGCCGTCGGATCCTCCGACTACCCAATCTACCAAAAAACGCAAAGATAAAGACCGACACTCGCGGTCCGCGGTTTCGGCTGAAACCATGGTTAAGCAAACCGCGAGTGTCTCGGTTTCGGCCGAAACCGAGAAAACTGATCCAAGTACAGCTGAACCTATTCCTACAACTGAGGCCCCTGCTACAACTCTTGAATCGACCTCAGAAATTTTACCCACTACGGTGGTTGACTTATCAGACACCATCCCTTTGGATGTCTCTACCCCAGCACGTGGTGCTGCTAGGCCTCCAGCAGCCATGTCCATTAAGGCCTTCGCCAGGGCTAAAGCAGCCAAGACTACTAAAACAATGCCTGTTAAACCCCCCACATCCAGGCCCTCTTCTAGTTCTCAAATGCTTACATTGGCAGAAGATTTAATTTCTTTAATTAGAGGATCTCAATCTCACCCAGACAGGGCCTCTCAGCCCCCAGAGAAGAGACCTAGGGCAGAGCCCCCTGAGCCAGTGTCCTCTGACGAATCTGCTGATGAATCAGACATAACTCACCAGCCTGAGGCTCCCTTCTCCAATTTTGAAGATTCTGATGCTGAAGAATCCATTCCAGCTGCTTCCCCACCAGAAGAATTCTCCTTTGGGGAAACCTTGCATGCCATGCGAGAACAGTTCCAATGGCAGCAACAGGATTTTTCAGACTCCAGAAAAAGACTTAGGACCTTTCTGCACCTCCCACAGCACAGGCCCTTAGCTATACCTCCTGTTCTCTCTGTGGTGGATGATGCTTTCAATGATGTTTGCTCCGCTCCAGATTCTTTACCCCCAGCCCCTGCCAAACCAGACAGATTTTACAGGGTGCCAGATACTCATCACCACCTTTACAAGGCCCCACTTGCAGACCCAGAAACTATATCCCAGGGTCCCAAGGCAGTAGCCGCGACCATAGCTAAAAACCCTACTCCTTCTGAAAGGGAAGCAAGGTCATTAGACAGATGGGGTAAAAGGTCTACACTTCAGCTACTCTCTCAGCTAGAGCTTTAAACTGTCAGTTTCACATGATACAATACCAAGAGTTTATGCTTGATCAGTTAACTAAAAAACTAACCACTGATGAATCTCTTGATAAGAAATATGTATTAGAGATGGTAAATAACATACAACAGGTTAGCAACCATTCCTTAAAATGTGGCTATGATGCACTGGAGGCTTCATTTAGATCAGCCATGACAGGCACAGTGATAAGAAGGCATGCATGGCTAAAGGAACAAGTTTTACCGGATCATGTTAAAGCTAAGCTGCTAGATGCTCCTATGGACAAGACAAGTTTGTTTGGTACACCTGCCCAGCAGGTTATGAAGAAAATGGAAGAAAAAGCAAAATCTGTTCAAACTGTTAAAGATTTCTTGCAGGTTCAACCCCAAGGTTTAGCAGGAACTGGCCTGCCAAAATTGGTCCTTTCCTGACTCCACAAAATTTCAAAGGGGCAGGAATAGGCGTTCCAGAGGCAGAAACCAATCCAGAGGAGGTGCCTACAGAGGACGACAGTGGCAAGGTAACAACAGAGCCACAGACACAGCCACTGCCACTACATCAGCACAACCACAGTGACTTAACCCTAAATCCGCCTACCAGGGAACAAGTAGCAGCTCCTCTAGGCGGAAAGTTAACCTTATTTTCAAACAACTGGCACTACATAACAAAAGACAAGTGGATTCTACAAACCATAAATCAAGGTTATCGGTTTCACTTCCACACTTTACCAGTGAAAAGAGGAATGCCAAATCTACCTCCAAATCAAAAAACAGAGGCTCTACGCCAGATAATGAAGTTAGCAAACATGAGAGCTGTGGAAAGAGTGCCAACAGCAGAGCAAGGAAAAGGGTTCTATTCCAGACTATTCCTAGTTCCAAGAAAGGAAAAAAGTTGGAGACCAATTCTCGACCTGTCCACCTTAAATACATACATCACTGTCCCAAAATTCAAAATGCTGACCCTACAGCAACTTCTTCCCATGCTGGGCAAGGAGTCTTGGCTGGTAACTCTAGATCTCAAGGAGGCATACCTGCACGTCCCCATTCGACCAATCTGCAGAAGATGCCTCAGATTTCTTGCAGGATCAGAGCACTATCAATTCTCAGCATTGCCCTTTGGCTTATCTACCGCCCAGAGTATTCACGAAATGCCTGGCATCAGTAATCGCCCATTGCAGACTACAGGAATTCAAATTTACCCATACCTGGACGACTGCCTGCTACAAGGGGACAGCAAAAGCAAGCTGACAACAGATTTACAAAGGGTCATTTACTTGCTACAAGCACTGGGATACACAGTCAATTTACAAAAGACAAGGCTGATACCATCCCAAACAAGGACATTCTTGGCTGAATTGGACACAGTAAAACAAATGGCATTCCTGACTACAGAAAAACAAAAGAACTTCCTCTTTACTTCTTGGCACTAACAAAACTGAACAAGTTAACAGCAAGAAAAGTACTGCAGGCCTTGGGCTTCATGGCATCATGCATAATCTGGGTTCCATTTGCCAGACTACATATGAGAAAACTACAGTGGTACCTAAAGAATTTATGGTCCCAACACAGACACAGTCTAGAAACAGAAATCCCACTAATTCCATGCTTAAAACAGGAGTTCCTATGGTGGGCTCAGGCATGCCAGTCAAACCCAGGCCTACCCTTTCGCAGATGTCAAGCAAGCCAGACCATCACAACAGACGCTTCAGACCTAGGATGGGGGCCCACATGCTGGACAAATGCGTGCAAGGATTGTGGACACAGGATCAACTTCACCTGCACATCAACCTAAAAGAAATGCTGGCAGTAAAACTGGCAATCCAAAAGTTCAAACCATTTCTCAAAGAGGGCCAGTTGATGATAAGGACAGACAACACCACAGTCATGTGGTACATCAACAAACAGGGAGGCACTCATTCATACCCCCTATGCAGAATGACCTTGGAGCTGTGGACCCTGGCACTCAGCTACAACATCCAGTTACAGGCAATATTTGTAACGGGGAAAGACAATACTCTAGCAGACATATTAAGCAGAACCACTTCCGATGCCCACGAATGGAAGCTGCACCCGGACATCTTCAACACCATCTCAAAGAAATGGGGAATGCCACAGATAGACCTATTCGCATCACCTCTCAATCACCAGCTCAAAAAATTCTGCACAAGGACCTTCCACCCACTAGCATGGAAGGTGGATTCGCTCTCCTTCAACTGGAAAGGCCTAACAGCATATGCATTCCCACCTCTTCCTTTGATACACAAGGTACTACTAAAAATCAAGGAAGAACGTTCAAGGATAATCCTGATAGCTCCGAACTGGCCAAGACAACACTGGTACCCACTACTGAGGAGCATGTCTCGGAACAATATGTGGCCAATACCCCTGATGCCTTTGATGTTAACTCAGAACAACTACAGCATCATACATCCAAACCTAAAAACGTTGCAACTGACTGCATGGAACATCACATAGCAGCAGATAATCCAGAACTTTCCCAAAGAGTAAAAGACATTATTCTTGAAGCACGCAGACCTTCCAACAAGAAGGAACTATGCTGGAAAATGGAAAAGGTTTGTCATTTGGAGTACGGAAAGAGGAAAAGATGTGTCAAACATAGATATGCCTAACATTCTGGAGTATCTGGCCGAACTTCTTCATTCAGGCCTGTCCTACTCCTCCATCAAGATACACGCATCAGCTATTTCAGCAGAATACAGCTTTGATCCACCTGTTTTTTCGCACCCTTTGCTCAGGCAGTTCCTCAGAGGAATCAAGAATGTAAAACCTCCAAGGAAACCGCCATTACCAGCTTGGGATTTAAATTTTGTGCTAGAAAAATTGACACTATCACCCTTTGAACCAGCAGCAACAGCATACCTACAACACCTGTCATGGAAAACTGCTTTCCTACTGGCAATTACTTCAGCAAGGAGGGTTTCAGAACTACAGGCCTTAATGGCAGTGCAACCCTTCCTAATCTTCCACCAAGATAGAGTGTCCATGAGGACTAATCCTACATTTATGCCCAAGGTGGTATCCAGAGTGTCTTTAAACCAGGCAATCCACCTACCTACCTTCTTTCCCAACCCACAAAACAGAGGGGAAAGAATACTGCATACCTTGGATGTACATAGACAGCTACGCTACTACTTGGACAGAACAAAAATAGCAGAAAGACTGACCAACTTTTGTAGCCTATGCAACAGGAAGGGAAGGAAATGCTATTTCCAAACAGACAATCTCCAAATGGATAGGAAAATGCATACGATTCTGTTACTCCTTCCATGGAAAACCAATTCCACAGAACATAAGACCTCATTCTACAAGGGCAACAGCCACTACCACAGCCTTCTTACGAGGAGTGGCAACCAAAGACATTATTGAGGCGGCTACTTGGACCTCCGTGCATACATTTGCCAAGCATTATAATTTGCCTCTATATTCCAGATCCCGAGCAGGGTTTGCCACTGCTGTACTGCAAGGGATCCTAAACACACCATAATCTACTTTTATCCTCCTCCCTAGTTGGCTATGGTATTCTACCCAGTTGTTATGACTGCAGATGCATCCATGAAGGACATAGTACAGTTTTGTACCTACCATAAATGTAGATGTCCGAACTGGATAGCATCTGCAGTCAGGATTACCCTCCCTCCTTCCCCTCTGTGGTACTCCTAGGGTGTTTACCCTCCTAATAGCTAGCTGTTGGGAGTCTTTATGGTGTATTTGTTTGTATATATGTACATACATGCTTATTGTTGTGTCTACCTCTATCTATTTGGAAACATTGGCATCCATCCAAATTTTAGCCTGCAAGAGGGCTTCTGGCATCTGGGGCTAGAAACACTGAAGAAAATGGCGTCGGCTGATGCCTTTATACCCGAAGACCAACAGAGATGACGTCGGGTGGAGTGCGACATCAGCCGAAGCCGGGCCCGGACTTTGGAATCCGGCCGACTGAAGGGCTGCCTGACGACAGGACAACCCAGTTGTTATGACTGCAGATGCTATCCAGTTCGGACATCTACATTTATGGTAGGTACAAAACTGTACTTTCCTATGTCACCTGTTGCCACGGTGACCACGGACGCCTCCCAGATGGGGTGGGGGGGCATTGTCTTGGCAGGAATGGTCCAAGGCACGTGGCAAGATCACGAGGTACATCTGCACATCAATGTCTTGGAGATGAGAGCAGTGTTACTGGCGTTGCGAGCACTCCAAAGCTCTCTCCCTCTGGGAACGATTGCAATTCACTCGGACAACATGTCCGTTGTGTGGTACCTGAACAAGCAAGGGGAACCAGATCTTATCCCCTGTGCAGAGAGGCTATGCGAGTGTGGCAATGGGCAGTGTCTTCTCAACGGTTCCTAGTGGCAGCGCACATTCCGTGGAAGGCCAATGTGATAGCAGACAGGCTGAGCAGAGCTATTCTGATGCCTTACGAGTGGTCCCTGAACCGCCGTGTTGCGGAACAGATTTTCAGCAGGTGGGGTCAGCCTTGCTGCAATCTTTTTGCCAATCCCCTCAATGCCAAGTGCAGCTACTACTTCACACTGATCCCCCCACAGGGGGAGTCACCCAGGGACGCTCTAGTCCACGATTGGCCCCCGGTCTGCTCTATGCTTTCCCTCCGTTTCCTCTGTTACCAAGAGTGATTCAGAAAGCCATATCCTTGGGAAGCAAGATGATTCTAATTGCCCCACACTGGCCTCACCAAGTCTGGTTCTCCTTTCTTCATCAGTACGCAGTGGACAGTCCTTGGATTCTGGACCCAGCGCCAGACCTACTGACACACATGTCAGGACAGTCCCATCCCTCCCTGCGGACCCTCAGGTTGACAGCCTGGCTACTCCACTTCCATCCTTAGTCAGACTTCATCGTTTTTCACCTGAGGTAGTACACATTTTATCCTCTTCTCATAAATCTTCCACCAGGAAAATTTATTCAAGCAAGTGGAAAAGATTTTCTATTTGGGCTCATGCCCAGGGACTGGACCCTTACACAGCCCCTATTCCTGCTGTTTTGGATTTTTTATCCATGCTGTTTCAGCTTCTCTTATGGCTCATAAACTCTGTAAGGCCTTTTTGAGGGGCACCTTGTTACTACGGCCTCCTGTGTCAGAACCCATCATGCCATGGGATTTAAACTTTGTCTTGCAAGCCCTGACTTCCCCACCTTTTGAGCCAGCTGCTACATGTGAATTAAAATTTCTGTCTTGGAAGACTGCCTTCTGAATAGCCATCACATCAGCCAGACGGGTGTCGGAGATTCAAGCTGTGTCCATCAAAGCCCCGTATTTAATCTTTCATAAGGACGGGGTTTCCTTGAGACCTAATCCGTCCTTTCTTCCTAAAGTTACATGTACTGTTAATCTCAATCAGTCTGTTGAGCTGCCAGTTTTCTTCACTCAATTTTTCAACAAGGCAGAGTTTAGATTTCATCAGTTGGACGTGCACAGGCAGCTACGATTCTACTTATACAGGACAAAACAACTCCGGAAATCTGACCAATTGTTTGTGTCCTTTTCAGAAAATAGAACAGGTTCCCCGATTTCTAAGATTACAATTTCCAGATGGATTTCTGATTGCATTTCCTATATCTATGCGTCAGCAGGCAGAAATTTACCGTTCCCCGTCAAGGCTCACTCTACCAGGGCTGTTTCCGCTTCAGTAGCTTACCATTCCAGGCTATCTTTGGATGATATGTGTGCTGTGGCCACGTGGGCTTCTCCTCACACCTTTATTACTCATTACAAATTAGATGTGGCTTCTAGGGGCCGGGCTTCCTTTGGTTCCACAGTTCTCAGGAGTATCTTCCTTTGAGCCTCCCATGATAGAGGTGCTGGGGACGCTGTCCCGTGAGTAAGAATGTAGGTGAGATTGGACCACATAACATCTAGACGTTATGTACTCGCCATAACGTTTGATGTATGTGGTCCATCTCGCCTCACATTCTTACGTACCCTCCCACCTTCCCCCCTCCTGGAGGATTTGGAGGCAACATTTGGTCTTGAGTACCCTTCAATGTTGGTTGTTTTTCTTTACTACCCTGGATAGTGTTCTACCTTCCTGGACTGTGGTTCTGCATGGGGTGTGACTGTGGATTGCTGCAAACTAGATCTGGGGTATGGAGCAGTGCAACATGGGATACCAGGTTAGCCCAGCCAATTAGAGACTTTGTGCTAGAAAAATTAAGTTGGCCGAGTCGGAGCCGATGCTCTGCTCCGAACCCGTGAGTAAGAATGTGAGGCGAGATGGACCGCATACATCGAACGTTATGGTGAGTACATAACTTCTAGTTTCCTGACGTTGCAGTTTTCCTGCTTTAAAGGTTGCCTTTGCACCTTTATCAAGACCAAATGACATTCTTATGTCTTCTGAAAAAGTTTTGACTACTTGGGAGTTGTGCTTTCAGTTCTTCATCTGATGAGCTATACAGTTTTAAATCATCGACAAAGAGAAGGTGAGACATCTTTACACTTTGTTGTTTTCAAGGAGCCAGATTATAGCCATATGTCCTAAGGTGTTGAGTAAACAGCTTAGTGGATTAAGGGCAAGGCAGAATAGTAATGGTGACAGAGAGTCACCTTGAAATATCCCCCTTTGAATTTTTATCCCTGGGATAACAATTTGTCCTTTATCATGGCGTAATTGCAAAGTGGTCTTCCACTCTTTCATGGTCACTGTAATGTAGTTGATCAGTATGGGGTGTTTCTTATAAATGTTTAAGCACTCTTTTTTTTTTTCCATGAATGAGGGATACTATTGATTGCTTTTTTGTAGTCAGTTCATGCCATCTTCCCCTTTTTACAGTTCTCCACTATGACTTTATTTAACAACAAATGATCCTTTGTATCATATGACTTTCTTTTATTGCCCTTTTGTTCTACTGCCATAATTGCGTTTTCTTCTAAATGACTATAAACTCTGTCAGCATCAATTCCCATGTGTAGTTTATATGTAGTCGGAAGCCAAGTTGTGGCCTATAATTTTTAGGGTAGGTTGGAGGTTCACTCTTAAGTAGGAGCATTGTTTTTCCTGTTTTTAACCAGGTTGGTGTCTTTTCAGGGTGTGCATATAAATAGTTCTTGCTCATGGCCAGTTCTTCATGCAAAGATGTTAATACTTTCAGCCGAAAATTAGGTACTGCATCTGGGCCTGGAGTTTTCCAAGTAGAGGCTTTTGTTAACTTTGTTTCAATCTCTCTGGCTATTACTTCGTCCCATTTCATACCCTGTACCATTAAACTTCTTACTCTCTTTTACTTCTTCTATACATGTTGCATCTTTGTTGTGTTCCACAGGATTTTAATAGGTACTCCTCCAAAATGTATGTATGTTCTTTTTTTTTGGTGGTCTTTCAGTTCCTTTTACCTTATTTCCCAATTCTCTATAAAAGGTTTTTGCATCATTTAATACGTTGCTTATTTTGTACTTTTCCTTTATATTTATCTTTGTATCCTCTAATTCTTTCCACCTGTGCTGAAATTTTTAGTTTGTGATAGTGCATGATAGATCCTGTTCTGTTCTAATACTGCACATTGCTTTTATCGCATCTATCTTTCTTAGTATTTTTTTTGCTCTATTCCCTCTTCTGTAGTCTTCTAACAGTGACCCTTCTTGTCTTAATTGCTTTATAGTTTTCACTGTTCGATGTTTCCATGATAGAATTCGATTTTTCCCATTCCTTTCCCTCACTACCCTGTGTTCTTGTGTTAGAACTTTTATCAGTTATTAATTTAGCTGCACAGTAATATATCCTGTTTACTTCTGTTGTATCCCATGGATCTCTATGAACAATCCTAATTACTCTGTTGATGTGTTTTATCAGACGTCTGACTTTTTGGGGTTTATTAACCTTCTGCAGTGTATTTCTTTCATTGTTCTTGATATATCTGTCCATGCATATTAAATCAAGCAATTCTTCTCAGCTCATTCTCTTCCAAACTGAGGCCACATCCCTTATTTTCCAATTTTTATGGGCATTCAGTAGAAGGTTTTATAGCATCTTCCTGTGACGCAGTCTCATCAGTTTCATCTTGTGCTGTCTGTTGCTCTGTCATATGGGAACTCACTGGCCTATCACTCCTCAACATTGACTGCATCACAGTTTCCTGTTCCTTCCCTTGCTGTCTAGCTTCAAGTGAACGTTTATACTGGTTTCCTGTAGAAGGTACCAAATTATCTTCATATGGCGCCTGACCAATTGCTTCCTGTTCCACTGGTTTCCCCTTAATTTGGATATCTATTACTCTATTCTGTTGTGATACTTTCTGAATTAGATTTTCTCCACTGAATCCCTCACTTTGCAAGTGCTCCATAACCTCAGTTTCTATTTCTTTAACTTCTCCATTACTAATCTCCTTTTCTACTTTTCCTCTTTACAAAGTTTTCCATGTCTGGATTCCTTTGTCCGTATTTCTCCAAATATTTTTGATGCTGTTCTTTTTGTATTGGTTAGTTTTGCTTTCTCCTTTGCATAAATATTGCACCGTATTAAATCTTTCTTTCTTTCCTATGTCCATATTTCTTCAGATGTTTCCTGATCTTCCTGTTTCTCCCTGCTTTGTGGGCTCGCTCCATCCTGCTGTGATGTAACCTGTGTTAGACCTACATGAAATCCTTAACTTTGCAGGCACTCCACAACTTCAACTTCTATTTTTTTTACTTCTACCTTACTAATTTTCTTTTCTACATTCCATCTTTGTGATATTATTTTTTATTGTGAAATTTCCATATCTGGATCCCTTTGCCTGTATTTCTCTTCGAATATCTTTGGGGCTGCCTTTTTTACATTGATTAATTTGTTTTTCTCCTTTGCATAAATATTGCACCATATCAAATCTCTTTCTTTCCCATGTCCATATTTCTTTTTTATACTTTTCAAACATCTCTTGGTTTTGTTGTTTGTATTTTCACACTTCCTCAGATGCTTCTTTTTCCAAACAGATTAAGGTTCTTGATCTATGTACTGTTTCTCACAAATCTGGTTTATTAGTGAACACAAATTTTCATTTGAAGCTTTGACAGTTTTTCTTGCGGAAGTATTTTTCTTTCCTCTAATTTCTCTCATCATTTTATGTGTCTTGTCTGGAAATTCTGGGCTTTTTGAATAATAGTAACAATACATAATTTCTTTCTTATCCTCAATAGTCCACTTTATTGTCTTTCTTTGGCCCATCAATTTTTTTGTGATTTTGTGGACTGCTACTTCCTTCTTCAAGGGGGGGTATCCTTACCCCCCCCCTGGGCCTGGCTTGGCCCCATTGTAGGAATGTTTCTGTATTTTGAGGATTCTCCACTGTTATCTTTTCCAGTCCTGGCACCAGTGTGCCTTTCAGGATTGGGCACTTATTTTTATCCTGGGTCTTGTGCACCCAGCTATCTTTTTTAGTTTTTGACCTACTTCTATCCATGATATATGCTGTGTAAATACAGTCTGTATGTCAGTGTCACCTTGGTGAGATGTTGTGAAAGTAGGGTCCACCTTGAGAAGGTACTCGTATGTATGGTTGTGTGAGGCACTTAATATAGCATGAGATCTCTGAGGTCAAGGTCATTATAGCAGTGAAAGTATTTTTCCTCCATTTCCTCCTCTTTGCAGCCTGGAGTAATTTGTTAGTTAACATACAGTTAAAGTATAGCTTACAGTTATTGTAATGATGTGCATATTTAAACAGTTTTCCTGACACAGCTGCACATTTCTGCTGCTGTTTCTTGCCTCAAAAAACTGATAATAGGCATCTGCTAATAATACTTTGACATAAAGCCAGCATTAATCTAATAAAATACAGGCTCATGGTTTATGCACAAACGTAGTGCCTCACTAGTACATTCGTCATCATTCATGTTTGTGTCTGATCTGTATTTTATAGTTCCACAGTTTAGTGACGGTTGCAGGAGATGACCACCTCCTTAACAGAGAGAGCAGAGGTTCTCTATGGAATTCAGTAATCCTAGATAGAATGTTTGTTTTTAGAGTCGGTGAATAAAAGTTCAACTTGATCCTTTTGAAGCTTTATGCACGGCTAAATAATTTTTTTAATTACTATATGTATTGTTTAAATATTTTTGATGTAACATAGTTCCTCTGCCAAATGTTTCAGACTTGCTGTAGTATATGTAAATGTTGATGGAGGTAGTATTTTACATCTAAAATTGTAGTTTAGTAGTATTTAATGTCTACAAACTCTCTCTCTCTCTCTCTCACACACACACGCTCTCTTTCTCTCTCCCTCTCAGTAGCAGTGTGCATTTAAAACACACACTTTTAAACACAGTTAATAATGTCAGCCATTAAGTTTCATACCTGCTTACTCTCAACTGCCTAGATTTGAGCAGAATGCCCACATGTTTTGTATCCTTTTTTTGTTCTGTTCCCCGTAACATTTTTGTTTTGCTGGCAAACCATTGTGGATTGAAGTCAGTAAATAACTTGTATTTGAGTTCCAGACTTCTTCAAAAAATACATGCTTAAACAGATCCTATTCTAGCAACTTTCTAATTTTATAAGAGCACGGTTTAAAATTTGCACCTATTTGTGTGCCTGTCCCACCATAATTTTTATAGTTTGTCCAGATTTATCGAGCTAAGAGGATACTACTGCTTTCATGTACCCATACATAAACACACATATTTTATTTTATTTTTTTTGCATTATCTACATATTTTGATTTTATGCTCGCTAAAAGTAAAAGTGCTGCTTGCAAGTGTAAAATAATGGCTGCTGTTAGCTTTCTTACAGGCCAAACTCCACAGCAGCTTAAAATGCTGCTGTGAAGTGGTGGACTTGTTTTTCAGTGGGCATTATTACATGTATATAACATGCTGCTGGAGAACATTTGATGTGATTTTTGTCATTTTTCACCTTATCCTTGCTGATGGGTTTGGATCCAACCCAGCCATTACCAAAGCTTGTGGTCACAATTTTTGTTCTTGGGCACCTCCTATTTACCCATAATGCACTTCACGCACTATCTCAGATCTTGTTTGCCGCTTCGTGAAGAATGTTGGTCGTCTTTTGCTGTTGGGCTTAGATAAGTGTTTTTGCTATATATTATTATGTTATAACTTCTTTTCTTGATGGTTCTTTACTCTAGAGTTATTTTTCCCTGCTGTTCTCTTTTCTGAGTCTCTTTAGCCACTCTTCATTACCATTGCTGGTAGGCCCCTTCCCTCTTCCTTTCAGCGGTCGCTAAATCCTTTACTACCATTGTTGGTAGTTAACTTTTCCCTTTTTTCCTGTCAAAAAAAAAAGCCTAAGTCCTTCCTAATTTCTCTTCTACCGTGGTGCGTGTGCTGTCTGAATTTTTCTCATCTGCGATGACCGACAAACCATACAAGACTTTAGGCTTCAAAAAATGTGGCAAGAAAATGCCTCTAATGATTCACACACTGTGTGTGTGTATTGTTTAGAGGCATTACACCTCCAAGAAGACTGAAGCATATGCCACGGCTTCAACCTAAGGGCCTTGGTTGACCTTAAAATCAAATTCATGTTGAAAGGTCTTCTTCCTTTCTCTGAAGCCATTGCTGGTTTGGAGTCTGCGTCTCTAGCCAGTCCAAACCTCAAATGCCACCCTTTGACTCCGAAAGATTAGTCAGAGCCATCAAGCAAAAAAATCTATACTACCGGATCCATCAGGACCCTCGGATCGGAGTACATTTAAGGCTGGTCCAGGCAGATCCTCTGAGCAGTCAGGTCCTTCGGCTTTGACAAGATCGAATCGGACAGGTAGTCGGATACTGGTTGAGGTTATTTCCCCCTCCAGATCTAGGCCTAGGTCTCCAGCCATATCTTCTCGGTCCACCAGAAGCCTTTCAGATGATGACATGGACAGAGTGGTACAAAGGCTCCTAAGCACTCCGGCGTTGGCCAAGCTTTTGTCAGATCTGATCCCTTGGGCTTCGGATCCAACCAAGTGTCCCTCCCAGATTCCTGTTTCTCCTTCAACTTCCTTCCAAGCTTTGGAGTCTAGGGATTTGAACGTCCAGATCCATCCATCCATCTGATCAGAGGATTTCTCCTTGAAATTAGATGTTTGCCTTGAGATGTTCTTCGTGTTTTAGTGTTGCAGTCATTACATTTGGGTAATCCTGCCAGCAGGTTGCCCTCAATTGGCCTGAATTCTAAAGTCTTGGGTCCTGCATCAGTTGCTGTCGCCCCTTCCCTGACGTCAGGTCGTCAGGGGTATAAAAATAAGCAGTCGACGCCATTTTCTTCAGTCTTTCTTGCCGCGCGGTGCCCGAAGCAGAAGCAGTTCGCAAGTGCCGGTCGGCCGACTCCTGAGATTTTCGTGTTAGAGTTTCAGACCCGAAGTCTTCAATAAAGCTAAGTACCCCATTGGGGAAACTTTTTTCTTGCTCCAGACCGATGTCAGAAAAAGTAAATAATTGTATTTCTTGTGGGAAGCAAATACCTCATAAGGACTTTCATTCTTACTGTATTCCTTGCCTAGGCCCTGATCACAATGGTTTTGGTTGTCGGTTTTGTGCTAGATTTAACCAACGCGCTATTAAGCGTCTGTATGATTTTGCTTTAAACTATTTTGGACGCCGGTTTAATTATCCAAAAATGTCGTCAGACAGCCATCTAACTACCGTAGTTCACAAAAAATGCAAAGAAAGGGAGAGAGAGAAACAGCCGAGGCCCAAAACCGACGAAGCTTCTCCTAAGCCAGTCGCTGGTTCTCATTGAGGCGCTTTCGCAGCCCCTGACGCCTGCTACTTTAGAGTCGCAAGCCGCTACCGACTCCCACGTGGAGTCTGCTATGCCACTGGAAACTCAAGGTATTGGAGCCTCGGACACTATTCCCTCAGATGGGTCCTGAACCACTGAGCAGGCACCAGCTTCTGAGGATGTATTCAGACCTAAACATCTTTACATTAAACTGACTTCAGCTTCAAAGGCAAAGACTAAAGCACCTTCTAAAGCAGAGAAACAAACTCGAGAACAACATGGTCAGGCCTCTATGCCCAAAAAACAGATGCTCAAAATGGCCGAAGACTTGATTACCTTGATCTGGGGTTCCCATCCCCCTCCTGATAAGAGGCCTAGGTAAGAGGCAGACTATGAATCTTCAGATCAGGTTTCTATTTCTTCTGATTCCTCTTCTGATCAGGAATATTCTCTTCCCCCCTATGAGGATTCTGATGCTGAAGAATCTATACCTGCAGCTTCTCCTCCAGAGGATTATTCTTTTGGGGAAACCTTGCACACCATGAGGGAGCATTTCCACTGGGACAGCCAAGATTTTTCAGAATCTAAAAGGAGGCTCAGGGACTTTGCCTCTAGCCATTCCACCTGTGTTAGACATTGTAGATGATGTTTTCGGAGTCTAGTCTGACCCCTGACTCCTTACTCCTTACCTCCAGCTCCTGTTAAGCCTGACCGATACTACAGGGTTCCTGACTCTCATAAATTCCTTTTTAAAAACCCTACTGCAGACCCAGAAACTATTTCACAGGGCCCCAAAGGAGTTGAGGCTTCCGCTGCAAAAAACCCTACCCCCTCTGACAGATTCTAGGGCACTGGATAGATGGGGGGAAAAAGGTTTGCACATCTGCTACCTTGGCTGTAAGGGCCTTAAGCTGTCAGCTTCATATGCTCAAATATCGGCAACATGTCATGGCATTACTTAAAACAGAAAATGTTGTTAAACGCTGAATGTGCAGAAAACAAGGAAATGCAGGATTTATTGCATACAGCTGAACAAGTTAGAAAGCATACTTTGCAATGTGGTTTTGATTCTTTGGAGGCCTCCTTCAGGGCCGCAGTTACGGGTTCTGCAATTAGGAGGCATGCTTGGTTAAAGGAACAAAATCTGCTTGATCATGTCAAAGTTAAATTATTAGATGCACCTTTACAGCATGATACTTTGTTTGGTGTTAAGGCAGAAGAAGTGTTAAAGAAAATGGAGGACAAAGCTAAATCTATGCAAACTGTCAAAGATTTTTTTTACAAGTACAGCCACCTAGGTTTAGTAGACACTGGCCTACAAAGAATTGGTCCTTTCCTGTGTCCGACAGACCTCAAAGGGGCAGATCCAGACGCCCTAGAGGCAGATCCCAGGCGCAAGGTTCATACAGGTCAAAGCAATGGGGTGCTTCTATATCCAAAGTTGGAGAAGACAAATCACAACCACACAGGAAACGGTCCCAATGACTTCCCCCTGCCTGCACCAAGCACTTATCTCCTGGCAGCACCCTTAGGAGGAAAATTAGCACTTTTTTCTCAAAATTGGCACGTTATAACTCAGGACAAGTGGGTTCTAAATATAGTGTCACAAGGCTACAAGTTCCATTTCCATACCCTGCCAAAGGCAAATGGCTGGCCAGATCTGCCAAAAAATCAATGGGCAGAGGCACAAAAACAAGTCTCATCCCTCATGGCCATGGGGGCCATTCAGCAAGTACCAGAGCAAGAGCAGGGACACGGATTTTACTCAAGACTGTTCTTGGTACCCGGAAAGGACAAAGCCTGGGGACCAATACTGGAGCTATCTATTTTGAACACATTCCTGGATATACCAAAATTCAAAATGTTGACTTTGCAACAGCTTCTGCCCATGCTGGACAAGAATGCTTGGCTTGTAACTTTAGACCTGAAAGAGGCATATCTGCATGTCCCAATCAGACAATCATGCAGAAGATACCTCAGATTCAAGGGTGGCACAATGCATTACCAATTCGCTGCACACTGCCCTTTGGCTTATCTACTGCGCCCAGGGTCTTTACAAAGTGCCTGGCACCAGTAATTGCATTCTGCAGACAAAGAGGAATACAAATATATACTTACTTGGACAACTGTTTAATTAAAGCAGAGAACAAGGACATTCTTCTACAATATCTGGCGTTTGTGAAAAGACTTCTAACATGCCTAGGGTACACAGTCAATGGGAAAAGAAATCAAAACTAGTACCCTCTCAAGAGATGGTATTCCTAGGTGCAAGCTTAAATACAACTGCCCAGATGGCTTATCGCACGTCAGACAAACAAAAGCAACTGACTACCTATTTCAAAATATTGGCAACAAAGGCCCAGTTATCTGCAAGAAACATTCTGCAGGCTTTGGGCTTCATGGCATCATGCATCCTACTAATTCCATATGCAAGACTGCATATGAAGAAACTTCAGTGGTACCTAAAAAGTGTTTGGACTCAACATTGCCACAGCCCGGAAACCATGATTACTCTCATCCCCTGCCTGCAACAGGAGTTTCGATGGTGGGCAAAGGCTTGTCACCAGAACAAGGGACAGCCATTCACATTACCCCCAGCCAGGCAGACACCAACAACGGATGCATCATATTATGTCTGGGGGCCCACATGGCAGGAAAATGCATTCAGGGCACATGGTCCTCAAACCAAATGCATCTACATATCAATCAAAAAGAGATGCTAGCTGTTCAAAATGCCCTGACAGCCTTCAAGGACCTACTTCATCTGGGACAACTACTAATAAAGACACAACACTACGGTCATGTATATAAACAAGCAGGGGGGCACACATTCTTACCCCCCTATGCAGACTAGCCATGACTTTGTGGGACATAGCATTGACTTGCCAAGTGCATCTGCAGGCACAATTCCTGCCAGGAAAGGAAAATACTCTGGCAGACTAAGCAGGAATCTCATGGATCCCCACGAGTGGAAGCTGGATCCACAAGTCTTCAGTATGATAACAAGGAAATGGGGATGCCCGGACATAGATCTATTTGCCTCCCCTCTCAATTACCAAATAAAAAGATTCTGCACAAGGACTTATCACAGACAAGCATGGAAAGTGGACGCCCTATCTTTCAGTTGGAAAAACCTATCCGTATATGCCTTTCTGCCACTGCCTCTCCTCCCCAAGATACTCCTAAAGGTCAGGCAGGCGAAACAAAAGATGATACTGATTGCCCCCCAGACTGGCCCCGCCAGTACTGGTACCCAGTCCTAAGGAACTTGTCTCAATGCCCAGCTTGGACATTACCTCAAATACATAATCTGCTGTCCCAGCAAAACAATCGGATCCTGCACTGCCAGCTCAGGACCTTAAACCTGGTGGCATGGCGGATAATGTAGTCATACAAAATACACCTCTCTGTAAAGCTGTGATGGATGTCATTTTGGAAGCCAGAAGGCCTAGTACTAGAAAATCTTATGCTGGAAAATGGAAGAGATTCTGTGCTTGGAACCACGCACAAGGAACTGATACAGCTGTACCAAATATTCCTCAGATTTTGCAATACTTAACTGAGATGCTGGACAAAGGCCTATCTTTTTCATCAATTAAAATTCATGCATCTGCCATTTCTGCTCATTACAATACAGAGCCACCAATCTCTTCTCATCCTTTAAGGCAGTACCTCAGAGGAGCCAAACATTTAAGGCCTCCAAGGAGATCACCAATACCTGCATGGGACCTCTACTATGTCTTGGAAAAACTCACCCTGCCACCCTTTTAGCCAGCTGCTACTCCTGATATAAAGTTTTTATCTTGGAAAACCGCTCTGCTCCTAGCAATAACGTCTGCAAGACCAGTTTCACAGCTGCAGGCCCTCATGGCTGTGGAACCGTTTATCACTTTTTATCCTGACAGGGTTTCTCTGAGGACAAACCCAACATTTATGCCTAAGGTGGTGTCCAGTGTGGCTCTTAACCAAACTATTCATGTGCCAACTTTTTATCCAAATCCACAGAACAAGGGGGAGAGAATTCTGCATTCTTTGGACATACACAGACGGCTTAGATTCTTCTCGGACAGAACCAAAATTTTCAGGAAGACAGAGCAATTACTAGTGGCATATGCTGCAGGATCACAAGGAAAGGCCCATCTCTAAGCAGATTTATTTCAAAGTGGTTAGGCCACTGCATTCGTTTCTGCTATTCACAGCATGGCAAGCCAGTGCCTAAGGGCATTAGGCCACATTCAACCAGAGCTGCAGCCACTTCAGCAGCCTTCCTCAGGGGAGTACCAGCCAAAGACATTTTAGAGGCTGCTACTTGGAGTTCAGTGCATACCTTTTACAAAGCACTATCATCTGCCACTCTACTCTAAATCCAGGGCAGGCTTTGCCACTGCAGTTCTGCAGGACCTCATAGCCGCTCCTAATGCTGTTTAGCTCCAGCCTCCCAACCATAGCTTTGGGACTCTACCCAAATGTAATGACTGCAACAGTGAAACACGAAGAACATGGTACAGTTGTGTACACTTACCATAAATGTAGATGTTAGAGTGTATTCACTGTTGCAGTCCAGGTTACCCACCCGCCACCCCCCTTTATTCTGCTGGAGCTCATCTTTCCTTCTCTGATTTATACGACCTATGTGGTGTATTTGCTTGTAGATGAAGGTAAAGTTTATATTGGTGCATGTATTTTTATATATTTATAAATTCTGCTTACCCTTTTAGGGGGCACCTGACATCTGGGGCAAGAAAAACTGAAAAAAATGGCGTTGGCTGCTTATTTTATACCCCTGACGTCAGAGAAGGGGCAAAAGCAACTGACGCAGGACCCAAGACTTTGGAATTCAGCCCGACTGAGGGAAACCTGCCAGCAGGATTACTCAAATGTAATGACTGCAACAGTGAATACACTCCAACATCTACATTTATGGTAAGTGTACACAACTGTACTTTCCTCCTCTTTTAGAGTTGGTGGACTCACTGAGCCGTTTTACACTGGTTGGGTTCGGGGATTGGGTATAGACTCAGGCTTTTGGATCGGTCCCCCATCCTCAGGGCTTCGGCTCACATGAGTTCGGATCTGGCTTCATCTTCAGACATTCTGTTTTCTGGAGCCAAGGGGGTGTAGGCTCGCCTACTACTTTGTCGGATCCGGAAGCCCACTCGATTTGGAAGCAAGCTGCTTTCGGGGCTCTGAAGAGGGCTATGGCTTCTCCAGCCTCTCTGATTGGGTCTTTTCCAGATCTCCAGACCCCCTTTTTTCAGCCGGAGTGTCTTCCTTCTGGGCCATCTCTTCCACAGGAATAGCAAGAACTTGGGCCTCAGAATACCACAGTTGGTACCCCCGCCTTTTCCGAACCCTCACTGGAGGTCCCTAGGAAGAGGACTTACAAGAGGAAGCATTTAGACTTGCCTGAAGAGTCCGTCACCTCTGATACTGAACTTGATGGAGAGGGATCCCCATGGTCACCTCCTGAAGATGTCTCCTTTGGGGACATCCTTGAATTATTGAAACAGAGAGGTGTCTAGCAGTCCTTCTCTGGAGGAGTCAGTATACTTGAAGGCCTTTGGTTCTTGACCTTCCTTCTTTTGGGTGACTCTGCCTTCGGACGAACTTATAGAATTCATTTCGAAGAAGAGGTTGGAGACCTCAGATTCTCTTGAGCCTACCTCCTTGGAGACCAAATAAATCCATTATGTCCTCTGTAGACAGAATCTTTGGACCAGGGGGATTGTTGTGGATGCCATGTTTGTGGTGGGGGCAACCAAAAAGGAACTCTGAGACTAGTTCCACTATCCATCCTCCTAACAGAGGTTCTGGGATGATGGATAGATGTGGGATGTTCGTCTTTTCATCAGTGACCTTTGTACTATGGTCCCTGAATTTACCTGGCTCACTTTACTAGGTTGGATAGGGATCTGATCAAAGAGCTTTCAGATTCCCTTGAAGGAGCATTAGCTGAAGGGTTACGAGACAGAGTTTCTTCTCAGCTCACCACCCTACATTCTGTCACTAATGCTTCCATGCATCTTATTCCTATGCAGCAAATGGAAATTGCAAGGCAGCAGGCTCAGAATTCTCTATGAGGAGGCAGGCCTGGATGCCCCTTTGACTTTTGAAGAGCCTTTTAAGTCTTCCTTTGTAAATGGCCCTTTTGATGGGTCATCCTTTTTTGGGCCTAAAGTGAAAGACACTGGCCAGGTGTGAACAGGAAGAGAAGACCCTGTCTGCTGTGGGCATTCATTTTTCCACACCTCAAAGACCTTCCACTAAGGGTCAAAGGGGCAGCAGGAAGATGTGGTTCAGCAAATCGCAGGGTTCTTTCCAGGACACTTGTGATGAGAGCTCCCCAAGAGGTAGAGGGGTGAACAGTAATGGAAGACATCACTCTCATGGCAGAAGGGGTCTGTAAACCCTTCCAGCACTCTTGAAGGAAGGCCCGATTGCTTTGCCCCAGAAGCAATCGGGAGATGACTGTCTCTGCACTTACACGCCTTGGCTAAGAGTAACAAATGATAAATGGGTGCAGAACATCATATCCAAGGGCTATTTTATCCCTTTTTCCCAACCCCTTCCCATAATCAAAAGGATCCTGGATGTCCCTCCCAGTCAATGGAAACAGGCAGCTATTCAAATGCTGCTCAACAAGAGAGTCATCCAGGAAGTCCCACCAGACCAAATAGAATCTAGAACTTTCTCAAGGTTCTTTTTAGTTCCAAAGAAAAGGAGACTGGAGATCTATTCTGGATCTCAGCAAATTCATCTAGTCAGTATGGAGACTAAGTGTCGAATGGTCATGGTTCAGTCCATTCTTCCTTTTCTGGAAAAGGACACTTGGATGTGCTCTGTAGACCTTCAGGATTCATACCATCACATAAAAGTAGCCAGACGATCCAGAAGGCACTTGCACTTCCAGTTGGGAGCCAGTAGCTATCAGTTTCAAGCTTTGCCCTTTGGATTCACTACAGCCCCCAGAGTGTTTACCAAATGCATGTCAGTAGTAACAGCTTACTTGAGGCAACAAGGATTCCGGGTATTTCCATATCTAGATGACTGGCTCATTACCGCCCCTATCAGGCATCTTCTTATTTGGGCAAGAAACTGTGTTCTAGAGATTTGTGCACTGTTGGGTATCACAGTAAATCTCAGTCTTCTCTGGAACCCACACAAAACCTCGAGTTCATAGGTGCAATCCTGGATATAAATCAGATGGTAGCCAAGCTGCTGCTGTCAAGTGTGACTCAGGTCTTGGGTCAAAGTATTACTTCACAGAAACTCTATACCGGCTCGCCTAGTCTTACAGATTCTTGGTTCGATGGCTGCAGCAGTCATCCTAGTTCCCTTAGCACATTACCACATGAGAATACTCCAGTGGTTCCTATCAGTACAGTGGTCCTTCTTAAAGCTTCCCATGTCCTTCATGATTCGCCTCACCAGCTTTTGCAAACAGGACCTTCTCTGGTGGCTTCAATCCAATCCAATCAAGTGACTCAAGGTTATCCGTGTGTTCCTCCACAGCCCAAAGCTACGGTGACCATGGATGCTTCCTTGATAGGGTGAGGGTCATTATCTAGGGAAGATGGTCCAAGGCATCCTGGTCCCCCATTGATGCCAATCTGCGTATAAATGTCCTAGAGATGAGAGCGGTGCTTTTGGCGTTGCAAGCATTTCAGGACCCTCTCCCTCGGGGCACTATTGGAGTTCATTCGGACAATTTGTCTGTAGTCTGGTACATCAACAAACAAGTGGGAACCAGATTGTACTTCCTATGTCAAGAAACACTCAGGATTTGGCAATGGGCAATTTTGTCCAACCGTTTTCTGATAGCAATGCACATCCCGGGGAAGACCAAAGTGATAGCAGACAAACTGAGCAGGACTATTCTAATGCCTCACAAGTGGTCCCTCAGAGTTCCTGAGGTGATTTTCCATTGATGGAACCAGCTTTGCTGCAATCTTTTTGCCTCTCCACTGAACAAGTGCAGCAACTATTTTGCTCCGATTCCCCCTTCGGGGGAGTCCCTGAGGGATGCACTTCTCAACGATTGGTCCACAGGACTTCTATATGCCCCCCCCCCCCATTGATACCCGCCTTCTTACGGAAAGGCAGTCTGTTGACAAGGACAATAATTCTTATTGCACCCTACTGGCCTCAACAAATTTGATTCCGCTTCCTGTGGCCTCTTCTTCCGGATGAACCTTGGATTTTGGATCTAGTTCCAAATCTCCTGTCACACACAGCGAGAATGGTTCATCTGAATTCACACAATCTCAAGTTGATAGCTTGGCTGCTCCAATTCAGATCTTAGCCAGGCAACCCTTTTTCTCTTTCCCTGTCCAACACATTATTCTTTCATTTCACAACCCCGCCACCCATAAAATTTATTGCAGTAAGTAGAAATGTTTTGTTTGTTGGGCTGTGAGAGTCTTGGCATAGACTCCTTCACCGCTCCTGTTCATATGGTTCTGGATTTCTTTGCACAGCTTTTTAATGAAGGCAGAGCTGCAGCTACTGTTAGGTACAACTAGCAGCCATATTGATTATTCATTCTGGTAAAA